>NW_014594996.1:0-641 GCF_000485595.1 Priapulus caudatus | reverse complement strand
TCTCTCCACTCTCTACCTCTCTCCACTCTCTACCTCTCTCTACTCTCTACCTCTCTCCACTCTCTACATCTCTCTACTCTCTACCTCTCTCTACCTCTCTACCTCTCTCCACTCTCTACTCTCTACCTCTCTCTACTCTCTACATCTCTCTACTCTCTACCTCTCTCTATGCTCTACTCTACTCTCTACTCTCTACCTCTCTACCTCTCTCTACACTCTACTCACTACCTCTCTCTAGTCTCTACCTCTCTCTACTCTCTACCTCTCTCTACTCTCTACCTCTCTCTACTCTCTACCTCTCTCCACTCTCTACTCTCTACATCTCACCACTCTCTACCTCTCTACTCTCTCTACCTCTCTACTCTCTCTATGCTCTACTCTACTCTACTCTCTACCTCTCTCCACTCTCTACCTCTCTACTCTCTACCTCTCTCCACTCTCTACCACTCTCCACCATCTACTCTCTACATCTCTACTTTCTATCTATCTCTACTCCTCTCTACTCTTTACTCTCTACATCTCTCCACTCTCTACTCTCTATCTCTCTCTACTCTCTATCTCTCTCTACTCTCTATCTCTCTCTACTCTCTACCTCTCTCTACTCTCTACCTCTCTCTACTCTCTACCTCTCTCTACTCACT
>NW_014594995.1:0-641 GCF_000485595.1 Priapulus caudatus | reverse complement strand
TCTACACACATCTAAACATCTATACATATCTAAACTCTACACACATCTAAACTCTACACACATCTAAACATCTATACATATCTAAACTCTACACACATCTAAATTCTACACACATCTAAACTCTACACACATCTAAACTCTACACACATCTAAACTCTACACACATCTAAACAATACACATATCAAAACTCTATACATATCTAAACTCTACACACATCTAAACATCTACACACATCTAAACTATACACACATCTAAACTATACACATATCAAAACTCTATACACATCTAAACTCTACACATATCTAAACTCTACACACATCTAAACATCTACACACATCTAAACTCTACACACATCTAAACTCTACACACATCTAAACTCTACACACATCTAAATTCTACACACATCTAAACTCTACACACATCGGGTACGCCAAATATGGACATGGCCAACTGCGAAGCTTTCGCTCGCGTCGTTCCATAATATGTGCAGTTTGAAATTCTAACTCGCGGGTGTTTGAATCGGGTGTTAAGCCGAGACAGACTGGCGCGAATCAAAGTCCGTCCGCTCACACAGCAGGCGTGCTGCTGCGGATGTGTGGGTGGCTGGGTGTGGGGGTTACCCAGTCTATTGATAACGATA
>NW_014594994.1:0-641 GCF_000485595.1 Priapulus caudatus | reverse complement strand
AACATATGTACATACTAATTTAATGTAATACAATAGGACCTATTTCAAATTGAACTGAATTACGTTAATTACTTACCTTTACTTACTTACTTATAAGTTATAATATTATAGAATTGGCAATTGCCAATTCAATTGATGAAATAGTGTCTCGGCTAGATACAATAATGTAACGTTACCCAACAAGAGTAGGGTTGGATAGAGTAGGGTTGGGTTAGAGAGAACCCAACAAGAGTAGGCTGAGTAGGGTTGGGTTAGAATAAGTAACCCTACTCTTGTTGGGTTACATTATTGTATCTATGTCTCGTGTGGTCATGCGGAATCATCACGTTGTAAGTACTGCACGTCCAATAATATCTAATATATAAGCTTATACTAATGTATACACGTACAAAACGTATACAAACCAATAAATGCTAAATGTAGTGCCAACGTGGCGGCGGTGCATAATAGTAGCACGTCTGAAAAAACAAATTCCACTTGCCTATTGAATCTGATAATTGCCACCAGTGCTAATGATGCATCAATTGCATGCCGAGACATATAGCTCTCCTAGCTACTTATATAGCCCGCGTTAATTAGGCCTAATGCGCATGGCTGCTGGCAGTTAATGATCGATACGCGGCAAGCTAGCCGACAGACAT
>NW_014594992.1:0-641 GCF_000485595.1 Priapulus caudatus | reverse complement strand
CGCGTGTATGTATGTGTGAGAGAGCGATTTCGTGCGTGCGTGTGCGTGTGGCTTTATGTCTGTGTCTCTGCGTGCACGACGGGTTATGCGCTATACGCTATCCTATATATCTAGCTGTCGTATCTATAGTTTGCTGTCGAGCGTCGATTCGGAGCGGTATGAATTTTTCATGGCGAATGCATCGCAAATAGCTGTTTGACTTGACTCCGCTTCGAATTATTCATACACGCACGCACGCCCGCACACACACGCACACGTACACGCAAGCACACTACCATACGTAGTATCGTAGCGCGACACAAACCAGCGCGACAGTAGGACAGAGGATAGTGTCACCAGCGCGACAACGCGACGACGCGACAGTGCGGTGACTCACGATGAGCGCGACATTACGCTGGTCACCGTCATTACGGCCACTCCGCCGCTTGTCCACTTACCCCGGCCGACCAAATCACTGATATGCCAATACTGTCATGCAAATCTGATCGCCAGCTATGACACACGAGGTCGCGAGCACACACACACACACACACACACGCACGCACGCACATGCACGCACACACATACACGCACACACATACACGCACACACACACGCACACGCACACGCACACACACACATACACGCACACACACACACAA
>NW_014594991.1:0-641 GCF_000485595.1 Priapulus caudatus | reverse complement strand
AATTTCTTTCTAACTCTATCTCTCTCTCTCCTCTCTCTCTCTCTCTCTCTCTCGCTCTCTCTCTCTCTCTGTCTCTCTTTCTCTCTCTCGCTCTCTGTCGCGTTCACTCTTGCTGTATTATGTTGAACCTTCACATTTGCACCAGTATACATAGGCCCATGCTAACAGTATATATATATATATATCTACCGCTATAGGTATATAGGTATATAATGCATGCTGTATATATATATATATATATATATATATATATATCCGTGCGTGCACCTTTATAATAAAACTGTCGTAGCTATAAGAGAATGCATTATATAAATCATAAAGAATCATATATATAAGTGTACAGGTCTTATCGAATCATATCACAGCCTATATGTCACAGTCTATTATATCAGTCTATTATCTATTATATCAGTCTATATATCAGTCTATTATATCAGTCTATATATCAGTCTATTATATCAGTCTATTATATCAGTCTATTATATCAGTCTATTATATCAGTCTATTATATCAGTCTATTATATCAGTCTATTATATCAGTCTATTATATCAGTCTATTATATCAGTCTATTATATCAGTCTATTATATCAGTCTATTATATCAGTCTATTATATCAGTCTATTATATCAGTCTATTATAT
>NW_014594990.1:0-641 GCF_000485595.1 Priapulus caudatus | reverse complement strand
GGATGGCTGGGCAGGCGCAAAGCTTCCAGCTGGACGACGCTCAATCGTCATTCCACGGTGTGGGCACACGTTCAGAAAAGCACGGATCTTGTTGTCGGGCCCACGCACCATAATGACAGGCTCACGAGCGATAATCCCGGTGCGAAAATCATAAGGCTCCGGCAGCTCCGATTCATGACAAAGCGCAATCCAGGATTTTTTCCAGAGTGTTTCGAGTTCTTCTTCGAAGATTTCCTCGTCCGAATAAATGCGGCTATCAACCCATTCTCCGAGTTCCAGGTCGGGTTTAGCACTCCACTGCTTATGATTTCTGGCTGGCATAATTTGAGCTCTCTATAGTTTGAAATTTAATTTGTGCATTAGGGCGTTGCCGTCTACCGCGCTTATAGCCTTGATTTCCAGTCCACTTCTTTAGCAACCGTACATCCGCCTTGGCCGTGTGGGCACACGTTCAGAAAAGCACGGATCTTGTTGTCGGGCCCACGCACCATAATGACAGGCTCACGAGCGATAATCCCGGTGCGAAAATCATAAGGCTCCGGCAGCTCCGATTCATGACAAAGCGCAATCCAGGATTTTTTCCAGAGTGTTTCGAGTTCTTCTTCGAAGATTTCCTCGTCCGAATAAATGCGGCTATCAAC
>NW_014594989.1:0-641 GCF_000485595.1 Priapulus caudatus | reverse complement strand
GTGTGTGTGTGTGTGTGGGGGGGTGCGTGTGTGTGTGTGTGTGTGTGTGTGTGCGTGCGCGCGCGCGCGTGTGTGTGTGTAGGGGGGGGGGGTGTTGCTAGTGTGTGGTTTGGTTTACACACCTGCGTTCATCCAACACTCACACGCACGCACGCACGCACGTATTAGCATACACGCGCGCACTTGGGTCGGGGCGATGGTGGTGCGGCCTGGCTGGCGGTTGGATAGCGACAACTCTGTCAGTGGCATGGGTGTCGATCCGTGTTAAGCAGCGCCGACGTCGCCCCGTCGATTCCGACGTCGCCTCGTCGATGCCGACGTCGCCCCGTCGATGCTGACGTCGTCCGTCGATGCCGATGTCGCCCCGTCGATGCCGACGTCGCCCCGTCGATGCCGACGTCGCCCCGTCGATGCCGACGTCGCCCCGTCGATGCTGACGTCGTCCGTCGATGCCGATGTCGCCCCGTCGATGCCGACGTCGCCCCGTCGATGCCGACGTCGCCCCGTCGATGCCGACGTTGCTCCGTCGATGCCGACGTCGTCCGCCGATGCCTACGTCGCCCCGTCGATGCCGACGTTGCTCCGTCGATGCCGACGTCGTCCGTCGATGCCGACGTCGCCCCGTCGATGCCGACGTCGTC
>NW_014594988.1:0-641 GCF_000485595.1 Priapulus caudatus | reverse complement strand
GTGCCAGAAGTTCTCTGCCTTTAAATAAAGCCCGCCAATTATTGTATATTCTGAACGTATTTTATCTACAAAATCACAGTATTTCAGGCACTTATTACACGTTTTATATTCTTCTTGTTCGCAATAATAAGAGTCTATACCTAACACGCTACGCCCATATAATTAGATTCTACAAATATAGGAATTTCCCACTGCTCAAGCGTATGACATGATTTAAACGCAGTCTCAAGACACCCATGATCTATACACATGCAATCTTCTGTAATTAAACTAATTGTATCGCCGTTACAGTCAGTTCCTTCGATAGGAAGTGTACATGTAACAGTGCTACTACGTGAGTATATTAGCTTAAATTCAACGCCTTTAAGGCAGTCTATGCTTGTTATAAATTGTCCAGTATCCAGCCGCTCATTTCCGCATAGTGCCTTATAAAATGTTTCATCATCAATCGTATTTGTTGCCCAGTAATTAATAGACACTCCAACAGGACACGGACGGATAAATCGTATATCTTCACAGTCTATAGCGACTGTTGTATTTCCAGCAAGCTGTGCATAATTAAATTCAGATAGTAGTTTTATTGTTTCAGCGATATTTAAATCATTTCCACCATAAATAACAATTGCATTTTTCGAATATGC
>NW_014594987.1:0-641 GCF_000485595.1 Priapulus caudatus | reverse complement strand
AAAGCAGGGCCGGAGCATCCCGTGCGAAAATCCTCCGGTGCCTAATAGAATACTGCTATCGACACCCGCGTTCGCCGTAACGTCGGTTGAAACTGTAAACAACTGATTTTTTGTACCCGGCGCATTTCAATTAGACATATCTTAGTAAACAGCAGTTGACATTGATCAAACTAGGTATACGCCGTTTGGATTGTAAGGTTTAATGTAAACTTGTTAATCTACATCAAGGTGCCAGTTACTTCTAACGCATAATTCATTCAAACATATGACAGTCAAGGCAATGGCTTATTAGCGCGTTAATGGCTTGTTGATTTCATATCAAGTCGTCTGCTTCCCCCTCCTCTCTCCCCTCCCGCGCCTCCTCCCCCTCCTCCTACCTCCCTCCTCCCCCTCCTCTCCTCCCTCCTCCTCCCTCCTCCCCTCCTACCTGGTATTCTCTTCGTGACGTAGTTGTCGTACTGGCGGCGATTCATCTGTCGCGTCTCCAGCGTCGCGAGCCCCGGCGACCACCGTCTCTCGTGAGCGTTCTCCATCAAGTCCTGCGTGATGTGCGGCGGACACCCGGACTCCATCAGCGCCCTCTTTATGAGTGCCTGCAGGACGGCGTCCGGCGTCGAGATCATGCCCCCCCAGCGTGTGAC
>NW_014594986.1:0-641 GCF_000485595.1 Priapulus caudatus | reverse complement strand
GCTCTCTCCCCCCTCCTCTCTTCCCCCTCCTATCGCGCGCGCTCTTTCTCGCTCTCTCTTTCGCTGTCTCTCTCTCTCTCTCTTTCTGGTTCTCTCTCTCTTTCTCTTTTTCTAGTTATCTCTTTCTAGTTCTCTCTCTCTCTCTTTCTCTCTCTTTCTCTCTCTATCTTACGTTAGTACAAGATCAATCTCCAGCTCGTGACTGGACGCTGTTGAAGCTGCTGCTGGCATCGCCTACCCGCGGCAAACTCTGATAGCTCGTGATAACATCCGTGCATTCATATAATGTCGGGCTGCTGTGTAAGTGTACGGGAAGAGGCTGCTGGCTTAATTGATGCGCGGTGGCCTCCTTCTCTAGCTGGGCTTCAGCCGCAGGTATCGGTGCGTAATCGGTGCATGCCGAGAGAGAGGCAGGAATAGCGAGGGAGTGAAACTCGTGAAACTGAAGAGTAAGATTATATAGAGAGAGCATATATACATATATATATATATATCGATTTAGATAGAAAAGAAGGAGAGAGAATGAGAGAGAAAGAGAGAGCGAAAGAGAGAGAGAGGGAGCGAGAGAGAGAACGAAGGAGATGGAGAGAGCGAAAGAGAGAGAGAGAGAGAGAGAGAGGAGGAACGAAAGAGAGGAGGAC
>NW_014594985.1:0-641 GCF_000485595.1 Priapulus caudatus | reverse complement strand
GAGGAGGAGGAGGAGGAGGAGGAGGAGGAGGAGGAGGAAAAAAATGCGAGACCAAATGTCTGACCATAAGAGATATAACAAGTCAGTCGGAACGTTCAGTTACCTACAGCAGTCTACGCAATGGAGATTTCACGTGGCTGTAGAAAACTCTGTACATTACGGGCTTACGCGTGCTCGCAAGTCTGTTTTCAGCCTACGCCTCCCACACACGCCCACACGCCCACACGCCAGCCACTGCTGCTGTGCTGGTGGTGGATCGATAAGATCTGTGCTTTGCTGTAAATCCCTTACAGATCGCACAGGTGGGAAGCTGTCTCTATCAGATCTAACAGCAACTCCTGCCTCCCCATCCCCTTCTGCTGCCTTCTAACATCCATGCGCACGCAGGCGTGCAGTGAGTCGGATGATATGGGATTAGCTGCATGTATACACGGAGGCTGAGATGCTGGGGCATAAGGGATCGGCAATATTTATCTGGCAAGCATATTGCTTGAGAATCAGATTCACTAGGGATTGATATGACAGCAGCGCCCCCTCTTTCTCTCTCTCTCTCTCTCTTCCATTCTCTCTCTCTGCTCTCTCTCTCTCTCTCTTCTCTCTCTCTTCTCTCTCTCGCTCTCTCTTCTCCTCCTCTCTCTCTC
>NW_014594984.1:0-641 GCF_000485595.1 Priapulus caudatus | reverse complement strand
GTAGCGGTGGCGTGGCGATCGCGCGAGGAACGTAGCGGTGGCGGTGCGATCGCGCCAGGGACATAACGGTGGCGTGGTGATCGCCGTAGAGGCAAAGAGGCAGTGGCGCCGTTGGTGATGGCGCGGCAATGCTTGCTTAGCGCACAGGCACTGTGTCGAAATTGCGATGATGAACAAACACGGCTATCGGCGGGTTTAGGAGATCGGCAATGTTTGCGTAGCCGTGATGATGTCGGGACGCGTAAAGGGCGAATATTCTCTAGCGATACGAGGGAGAGCGATAGCGAAAGCGAGAGAGCGCGCGCTAGGCTGAGAAAGAGAGAGATAGAGAGAGATAGAGAGCGAGAGAAAGAGAGAGAAATGAGAAGAGAGAAAGAAAAGGGAGAAAAGGCAAGCGCCTGCTCGCGCGAGATAGAGTGTGTGGCAAAAACTGAAACAAGATAGGGGAAAAGCATGCAGTCAAACACAAACGAGAAGAGGAGGAATGAGCGAACGACGTTTGAGCGCACGCGAGAGAGAGGGAGAGAGAGATAGGATGAGGGACAGAGCAAGGTAGAGCGAGGTAGCGCTTACGTTGGAGATAGAGAGAGAGAGAGCGAGAGAGAGAGAGAGAGAGAGAAAGCTAGAGCGAGAGAGAGAGA
>NW_014594983.1:0-641 GCF_000485595.1 Priapulus caudatus | reverse complement strand
TGTGTGTGCGCGTGCGTGCGTGTGTGTTGTGTGTGTGTGCGCGTGCGTGCGTGTGTGTTGTGTGTGTTGTGTGTGTGTGCGCGTGCGCGTGTGTGTGTTGTGTGTGTGTGCGCGTGCGCGTGTGTGTGTTGTGTGTGTGTGCGCGTGCGTGCGTGTGTGTTGTGTGTGTGTGAACGCGTGTGTGTCGTGTGGAATGAATAAAGTGACGATATCTTCGCACGTGGGATGAATCAATGACGATAGCCTCAGGAGCGTTGCGAGACGGATGCAGAGTCGCCGCTGGAATTCTCGGCTCGCCTCTTGCGAAAGCTGCGAGAGGGAGGAGGCAGGAGTGAAACGGCACGGCCTCTTGTCAACCCCGATTCGCTGGTTTCCCGTTTCAGAATCCTGACACGGCGGAGGCGGCGGAGGA
The DNA here is from genome assembly GCF_000485595.1 of Priapulus caudatus. Taxonomy (NCBI): domain Eukaryota; kingdom Metazoa; phylum Priapulida; class Priapulimorpha; order Priapulimorphida; family Priapulidae; genus Priapulus; species Priapulus caudatus. The sequence continues at coordinate 229 of NW_014594983.1, read as the reverse complement.
AGCCGAGAGATCGGACGATGAGGAGAGTGACGACGATGAGGACGGCGTGAAAATGAAGAAGGAAGGCGGCGCGAAGGAGTTCCTTAAGAGCCGCGACGGTGATGCGGTATGTAACCGAGCTGGTGAGCTGTGAGCTGTGAGCTAGTGAGCTGTGAGCTGTGAGCTGTGCGCTGTGAACTGTGAGCTGTGAGCTAGTGAGCTGTGAGCTAGTGAGCTGTGAGCTAGTGAG
>NW_014594982.1:0-641 GCF_000485595.1 Priapulus caudatus | reverse complement strand
CCTGATGGCTGAAGCGAATGATGTCTTTGACGCCGGCTCGCTCGGCATTGGCTTTTGCTATTTGAATGGCGGCGGCATCGTAATCGCAGGCTTCGATCAGTGGCGCGGCCGAGGCATCTATCCCTGCCTCGGCCTCTTCGAGGCATTGTTGCCAAAGTGCGGCATCGTGCTTAAGCCATTTGCTAAAGCCGAAATGCGCGCGGTCTAAGCCCGGTGGTATATTGGCAGCTATCATGGCTGCCTCGATCGCAAAGGTGCCCGAACCACACATAGGGTCGACGAAACGATGCGTTTTGGCACTGTCGGTATTCCAGCCGGATTGCGCAATCATCGAAGCGGCGAGGTGTTCCTTCAGTGGCGCACCCGAGTGCTCGGTGCGGTAGCCACGCCGGTGTAGACTTTCTCCCGAGAGATCGAGGCTTAACTGCGCCTGATTCTTGTGGATGTTTATATGGATATGCAGGTCCGGCTGCTGTTTTTCGATCACCGGGCGACTATTCACTTTGTCACGAAACTGATCGACGATGGCATCTTTAACCTTCAGCGAAATGTAATGGCTGTGATCAAGATTAGACCTGGAAAGCGTTGCCGAAACTGCAAAGCTATTGCGCGAACTGAGGTGCTCACTCCAGTCGATGGCG
>NW_014594981.1:0-641 GCF_000485595.1 Priapulus caudatus | reverse complement strand
CACACACACACACACACACACACACACACACACACACACACACACACACACACACACACACACGCTATCGTCACGTACAGGCTGAGTCCCTCTCGCAACCCCGCGCTGCGTATACCTACTTGGCATTCAAGTCTGTACAAGGCACCCGCGCACGACGATGTAAGAATCCTCGTTATTTTATTAAACGATAACGCTCACAAACGCGGCGCGCGCACATTCCTCGTCTAACCAGTGTCAAACGCCCTCCCCCCTCCTCCCCTTCTCCCTCCCCCTCCTTTTCTCCCTCCCCCCTCTCCCCTTCTCCCCCCTCTCCCCTTCTCCCTCCCCCTCTCCCCATGAGAACCTACGGCCCTAATTTACAACCTGCCTCGTTCCTTCCTTACCAGCCGTAGATCTAGAGGCCGGTGGCGGCAGCGGGGGGCGGTGGTGGGGTGGGGGAGGTGTGTGTGTGTGTGTGTGTGTGTGTGGGAGGGGTGGGGGTGATTGTGCGTGCGCGCGCATACTGGCAGACGAAACAGGTCGGTTTTCTATACAGTCGTCCTAACCGCAGCAGCTCAGTAACAGCAGTAGCAGCCGTAACAGCAGTAGCCATTGAGTCAAACGCAAGGCTGGAGTCGGTAGCACTTTAAGTTAGCTGGGAC
>NW_014594980.1:0-641 GCF_000485595.1 Priapulus caudatus | reverse complement strand
GTACTTAGACTTAGAGACTAACTATGTTTTTAGCCATGGCGACTGGAGTGAAGCTGATAGGATGATAGGAAGGCAGCCTCTAGATCTACGGCCGGCAGTATTCTCATACTGATTGGGCATTTGTTATTGCGTGAAACCTGAGAACAGCCTTTTCATTACTACGATCATCATAATTGTAAAGCCTCTGCGCCAGGCGCAGGTTATACCATCCCGAGCATGGAACGTTTTACATATGATTTGCATTCGCCTATAGTAATCAGGAGCTACTGTATTCCCGTGCGCGTGTACTGAATATCGATATTGGTATACTCACTTCGTACTAATACCGTCCGTATGAGTACTATGCCGTCCGTATATTCAATACAATATGTGCACGACTTTGCATTGACACAATGCCAACTACGTAGTTTGTATTTGGTATTTACAAAATTTGCACAATTCTTCACTGAGCTGAAACATGTCTTGCTATCTCGTGTCATATACTGTGCGCGTGCCGTGCGCCACAGGCTCGGGGTGAATGACAAGCTGATCTAGCAGATCTACCGCTCACCCAAGTGATACACTATACTATATCTATTCACTTGTATTAGAGACTGGGTATACTAAAATTTAGCTACTACGAATCGAAATCCAACTCTTCC
>NW_014594979.1:0-642 GCF_000485595.1 Priapulus caudatus | reverse complement strand
CTCTCTCTCTCTCTCTCTCTCTCTCTCTCTCTCTCTCTCTCTCTCTCTCTCTCTCTCTCTCTCTCTCTCTCTCTTCTCTCTCTCTCTCTCTCTCTCTCTCTCTCTCTCTCTCTCTCTCTCTTGTCCCTGTATCTGTGTCTCTCTCCCCTCTCTGTCCCATTTCTTTCCCTCGCTCCCACTCCCTCTCCCTTTCAATGATATGCCTCGATTACACACCCTGATCGTGTGTGTGCACGTGTCAATGTGGGTTCGCGTGTGTGCGTGGGTTTGTGTGTGTGGATGACGTGTTGATATTTTTGTTCGGTTCAGTATCGCTTCTTTCGTGCGTCATCGTAATTCTCCCCCGCAGCGCTGTCGCTAATGTTGTCGCCGTGACGACGACTCTAGTAACAAAGGGGGCTTTTGTTGTCGCCTTGCCGCGTAGTGTCAGTCTCAGCATTAGTGAGATTAATGTGAGCGTAGAATTACGTTACCCGTGGCAACGATGAAACGCTGCGATATTTAATCTCTATGTCTCCCTTTCATATTATCTATAATGTACTTACCTGTACCTTTTACTCCGCCCATGCTGCTAGCATCCCACCCACCCCACCCCACTGCCCAAGCCACTAGCACCCCACCCCACTGCCCAAGCCACCAGCA
>NW_014594978.1:0-642 GCF_000485595.1 Priapulus caudatus | reverse complement strand
GAGAGAGAGAGAGAGAAAGAGAGAGAGAAAGAGAGAGCGGCGAGCAAGAGAGAGTGAGAGAGAGAGAGAAAGAGCGCGCGCGAGAACAAGAGAGCAAGAATATAGAGAGAGCAGGAGAGAAAGGGAGAGAGGGAGTAAGCGAGCTTACAACTTTCGGTTTTTAGTTTGGGAGGCAGAGGAGGTAGGGGTTGTTTTTTGTTCGGGAGAGAGCTAGGGTTGGACGACAGCGACAGTAGATGTTGGGGAGTGGATGTCGGGAAATATGTGTTTTCGTATTAGGAGGGAAGGGTGGGCGGTGGGGAATGTACAAAACTCTCTACGCATTGGAATTCTTGTTGAATCAGATTTTTTTCAAGCGCGTGCAGTAATTAATTTTGTTTTCACTCAGAATGGCTTGCAAATTCCGCTAATCCCCAAAAAAATTTAACGACAAAAACCGATTGCTACAATGTTTTGTTACGATGTTTCCTCGTTCAGCGTTACTCGCTGCGATTTTTGTTAACGTAAATTGAAGAGTGGTGCTGTTGTCCTAGCCGTACCAGTCCACCGGCATTGCTCGCGAGATCTCGCGATAGACGGCATTTTACGAAGGACTGCAATGATCACGAGATCTCGTGAATACCGGAATTATTCACGAGATCT
>NW_014594977.1:0-642 GCF_000485595.1 Priapulus caudatus | reverse complement strand
GAGGGGGAGAGGGAGAGACAGAGAGAGGGAGACAGTCCCACCTTGTATATTATTATCCAATCGTTCATTTCACTCGATTTTCATGCACAAAATTACCCAAACTTTCCATCAGTTCCACACTAACCAACCTTTTCATAAAGCCTCCCCCATGTAGTGGTATACGCACAGCTACATACTACACACGTATACACACGTACACACGCTTCAACCGACTATTTTCTCGACCGACGCCCCGCTTAGCTCCCCCCCCCCCACAGCGATAGCGGAGAGGTTAATGTATATTACGTATATATTTATAATATATAAAAAATAAATAAATAAATGTAAATTTTTTATAGTATTGTATGTAATAATGATAATATGTTGCTGTTTTGCCGCCAGCGATTGCGGAGAGTAGCTGGGACCGAGCGGACAGCCTACGGTGGCGCTACAGCCTGGAAGCAGAGCGTGCAGCTGAGCCGCCAGTGGACAGACGATGCTGTCTCCGCATTTCCCGCCCACTTGTCCGGTCGGCGACGGCGAATGCTATTCTACGCGGCTAAGGGAACTCGACGTCTACGCTAGAGCGGAGTTGCGTCATGCGTGCAGGTACGGGGAGGGGGAGAGGGAGGGAAGGCAGGGATGCGGAGAGGATACAAGCAA
>NW_014594976.1:0-642 GCF_000485595.1 Priapulus caudatus | reverse complement strand
CGTTAGCTAGTGATAGTAACCAGCTCGTTAACTTATCAGTACAACCGCATCGTTAGCTAGTGACAATAACCAGCTCGTTCACTTATCAGTACAACCGCATCGTTAGCTAGTGATAATAACCAGCTCGTTAACTTATCAGTATACCGGCATCATTAGCTCGTGTTCATTTGTGTCAGGTTGTCTTGCGCGACCATGCACGCGCGCTGGGGTGCGTGTCGTGGAAGCAGCATACTCAATAGACCTGGACCAGCTGTTAAACACAGATCATCGCTCTGGTTGGCAGTGCGTGTGGCGAGCACCTCTTGGCCGTGTCATCATCGATGCAGTCTCCGTTATTGCCTGCCACACGACGAGATAAGGAACATTGACGTGGCACTCTCTCCACGATCGATAGTTTTCTTTTGATTGATCAGTAAATACCGCAACGCATCGATGATCAGATGCTGACGACGACGACGGCGACGATGACGTTCTATCAGATCAGGCCATCGATTACGCAGATCAGTGAGGCCGGTATCGATCTCTCATCTGTTGTGGCGACAGGTAGCAAGCAATACAGTGCGCGTTTTGCGCTAGCTATGGCGGGAGAGCAGCTGGTTGGCTCTGTGTGTGGCAGCCGGAGAGGGTATTGTGCGGGCTTGG
>NW_014594975.1:0-642 GCF_000485595.1 Priapulus caudatus | reverse complement strand
TAAACTGTACAGGTAGAATAATAAACTGTACAGGTAGTATAATAAACTGTACAGGTAATATAATAAACTGTACAGGTAGAATAATAAACTGTACAGGTAGTATAATAAACTGTACAGGTAATATAATAAACTGTACAGGTAGTATAATAAACTGTACAAGTAGTATAATAAACTGTACAGGTAATATAATAAACTGTACAGGTAATATAATAAACTGTACAGGTAGTATAATAAACTGTACAGGTAATATAATAAACTGTACAGGTAGAATAATAAACTGTACAGGTAGTATAATAAACTGTACAGGTAGAATAATAAACTGTACAGGTAATATAATAAACTGTACAGGTAGTATAATAAACTGTACAGGTAATATAATAAACTGTACAGGTAGTATAATAAACTGTACAGGTAGTATAATAAACTGTACAGGTAATATAATAAACTGTACAGGTAATATAATAAACTGTACAGGTAATATAATAAACTGTACAGGTAATATAATAAACTATACAGGTAGTATAATAAACTGTACAGGTAATATAATAAACTGTACAGGTAATATAATAAACTGTACAGGTAGAATAATAAACTGTACAGGTAGTATAATAAACTGTACAGGTAATATAATAAACTGTACAG
>NW_014594974.1:0-642 GCF_000485595.1 Priapulus caudatus | reverse complement strand
GGGATTAACTCAAGATCGACATTATTTAAAGCGGCGCAATCCCAAGCAGCAAAACAAGATTACTTTGGATGAATTAGTCGCCGCCACCTTGATTCTCTACCCGCGCTATATCAACTGGCAAACGGGTGCATTTACTACACCTGAATTTATCGTGCAACAGATTAATAAGCACATCAAAGAACAAGGGGGGAAGCAGGCTAACAAAATACCTCTGATCTCCAGAAAACTTCGCCAAGCTAGACAGCTGATAAAAGGTCTACGCGCTTAAAGAGGCTACTGCTCTGCATCTGTTTGAGCTTCTAGCGCTAATTGCTTTTTCTGCTCCAGATAAGCTTGAATATCTTCATTGTCTACACGCTGGTAAATATCTTCAACGGAAACTGTCACGTTTACGGATTCTAGGCTTATCTCATCTCCCAAGAAATAATAGGAAGATTGCCAGTTTTTACTGCGACGTTGCACATCAATTTCCGAAAAATCTTGCTCAATTAAGATATATTCCTGCAAGCTGGGAATGGCGAGATACTCTTGGCGCTTTTCTGCTTTGTCTTTTTTTCTTGTCGTTTTAGATAGAACCTCGACAATTAATAATGGGCTTTCCCTTATATATTCATCATCTGATGCATCACCATCACAAATCAC
>NW_014594973.1:0-642 GCF_000485595.1 Priapulus caudatus | reverse complement strand
ACACACACACACACACACACACACACACACACACACACACACACACACACACACACACACACACACACACACACACACACACACACACACACACACACACACACACACACACACACACACACGGGCGCGCGCAATATCATAACCTATGTCATCATTGTTTATATATATATCATAGGTGTATATATGAGAGTATTATGTACACACGTCCGTGTACTAATAAAAAATATTGTCATTGCAATTTCATCAAAATCAGCCTCAGTGCATATATAGTTTTATGTCACATCATTAGTTGACTAGGCAATTGAAGTTTGGCAATGAGTGTTTAAACTACATTATAATTTATATACAGTTTTTTTCGTATTTTTTATCACAACCTATATGGTCTCCATTAATTTTATAAACAGCTAGTATAAAAAACACGTGTAATAAGCCATAGAAATATGAAAGACCTAAGCAACATAAAATTCGATAAAATATATATACGCGCACGCGGCCACGCACACATACACATACACAGTATACACACGCGCACGCACACGCACGTACACGCGCACGGCAAACATTTCAATGGCAGGTTAAGCGTCAAACTCCACGACAGATGGCGTGCTCGCTTTGGCTAAATTCATAGATTTGCAGCCGGCT
>NW_014594972.1:0-642 GCF_000485595.1 Priapulus caudatus | reverse complement strand
TTTTTACTGAAGGACTCCTCTACTCATTGCTTGTGTCCTCTGCGTGACCTGTAATCAGTTGCTCAACTTTCTTCAATAGAGTCTTTAGTTTTGTAGCTTTCATAACTAGTCAATAATCGCGGGATTTGTGAAAGGGTCGGCGCGCCATCCATTAGCATTACTAAAGGTACAATCTCGAATATCTGTTCTATAGTGATGCCAATGTCTAAAGCATTCGTTAGATGTAATTCAATTTGTTTTTCATGTTGCATGACAATAGATATTGCCAGTGCAACCATTTCTCTTAATTGTCTTCTTTCGTTTATTTTTGAATAGCTATAGTCGTTCCAATTTATAACCCAGTCTTGCCATAAATCACTATCGCCATGTGGTGTGGCGATCATAAAGAAAAGTACTTTTTTATATTGCAGAACTGTAAGTTACTTGCCTTAAGCTTCTTCGCTTCAGTGCTATGAATATCTATGCAACGTTGGCAGCTTTTATAAAGTGCGATACCTAAAGTGATTAATTCTTTTTGTTGACGAGAGTAGTAAACCTTTTTTTGTACTTTCTTGGGACAACTCGCCCATGATTTCAAGAAACTCTTGTAATCCATAGTTACTGGCTTTTTGCATAAACGATGAATTGTTCTCAATGGTCATA
>NW_014594971.1:0-642 GCF_000485595.1 Priapulus caudatus | reverse complement strand
GTTAATCCAGACAATACATGACCCTACTGAATTGTCAGACCATTGTGAAATCTGTTTTACTGTGTGCCATTTGACAATGGCAAAGATGCTACATGTAAAAATGGCACCTTCTTCAATAGGAGCCAGTTCATTAAAATCCGATAACCTCGCACAAGACAGATTGAAGCTAGTGGTGAGCAAAGCTCAAATATGGAATAAAATTAATAACATAGTCCTTAACCACGAAATACACACAGAACAAGCTTCGGATGAATTGAGACATATATCTATATGTGTGCAGCGGAATAGTGCCTTAAGCGCAACAAAACAACGCGTAACACAAACACGCCAAGACCGTGGATGGCAAGAAACCTTAAGACACTTAAAAACTACATAAATATAGCAGCAAGAAAACGGTAACTAAACCGTCATAATCCCCACCACACAACATTATTGTCATATGTATGCAAATTATACGCAAAATCAGGTAAATACCACAAAACTCATATTTCAACAAAATGCCCTACGAACTGGAGTCGCTCCAATCAAGCAACCCAAAAGAGTAGTGGAGAATCATAAAATCATGTACGCCCTGCCACAATATGACTACCTGAAGTATTCAAGTATTATAAAACGTTATACGTTCATGAATCAACAGAAAAC
>NW_014594970.1:0-642 GCF_000485595.1 Priapulus caudatus | reverse complement strand
GGAGGATGGAGGATGGAGGATGGAGGGTGGAGGATGGAGGGTGGAGGATGGAGGATGGAGGGTGGAGGGTGGAGGATGGAGGGTGGAGGGTGGAGGATGGAGGATGGAGGATGGAGGATGGAGGATGGAGGATGGAGGATGGAGGATGGAGGATGGAGGATGGAGGCCTACCAGAGTGCTGCCGCAAACAGTGCAGTCGGCCAGAATGATCGGATGAGCGCTACAAAAGAATAGATTATTCGCAAAAATGTGCGCGCCGCCGTGCGTGCGTTCCTGCGTGCGTGCGTGCGTGCGTGCGTGCGTGCGTGCGTGCGTGCGTGAGAGCGTGTGCGTGCGTGCGTGCGTGTGGGTGTGTGTGTATGTGTGTGTGTGTGTGTGCGTGCGTTCCTGCGTTCCTGCGAGCGTGTGCGTGCGTGCGTGCGTGCGTGCGAGCGTGTGCGTGTGTGTGCGTGCGAGCGTGTGCGTGCGTGCGTGCGTGTGCGAGTGTGTGTAGATGAATGAAGATCTTATGCTGATTATCTAAGTAGGTGCTGCGGACGTACGTAACCTTGCCTTGACGTGTGAGTGCTGCCGTTGTGTGGGCTTGAGAGTGTGTGGGCGTGAGAGAGTGTGTGTGTGTGTGTGTGTGTGTGTGTGTGTGTG
>NW_014594968.1:0-642 GCF_000485595.1 Priapulus caudatus | reverse complement strand
TTATATCTTACATGTACTATATTGTACATGTACATTATATCGTATATGTACATTATCGTACATGTACTATATCTTACATGTACTATATCGTACATGTACATTATATCGTACATGTACTATATTGTACATGTACAACTTACATGTACATTATCTCACATGTACAATATCTTACACGTACATTATCGTACATGTACATTATCTTACATGTACTATATCGTACATGTACATTATCTTACATGTACATTATCTTACATGTACTATATCGTACATGTACATTATCTTACATGTACTATATCGTACATGTACATTATCTTACATGTACTATATTGTACATGTACATCATCTTACATGTACTATATTGTACATGTACTATATCGTACATGTACATTATCTTACATGTACTATATTGTACATGTACATTGTCATGTACTATATCGTACATGTACATTAATTTATCTTACATGTACTATATTGTACATGTACAATATCTTACATGTACTATATCTTACCAGTACAAAATCTTACGTGTACTATATCGTACATATACTATATCTTACATGTACTATATTGTACATGTACTATATCTTACATGTACTATATCGTACATGAACTATATCTTACATGTACTATATCTTACATGTA
>NW_014594967.1:0-642 GCF_000485595.1 Priapulus caudatus | reverse complement strand
AGAGAGAGAGAGAGAGAGAGAGAGAGAGAGAGAGAGAGAGAGAGAGAGAGAGAGAGAGAGAGAGAGAGAGAGAGAGAGAGAGAGAGAGAGAGAGAGAGAGAGAGAGAGAGAGAGAGAGAGAGAGAGAGAGAGAGAGAGAGAGAGAGAGAGAGAGAGAGAGAGAGAGAGAGAGAGAGAGCGAAAGAGAGAAAGAGAGAGAGAGAGAGAGAGAGAGAGACAGAGAGAGAAAGGAAGAAAGAGAGAAAGAGGAGAGCGGAGATGAGTAAGTCGGTGATATGCAGGTCGATACAGCTCCCATCTAATCTGATTGCTTTACGCAGCATTTAGATTAGCAATTGTTTACCTGCTTCAAAACATGGCCACATTTCCTCTTCCTTCCTATCGATTATTTCTAGCTACTCTAGATTATAACCAGCGTGTCAATTATTTCCGCGAATCATAAAACCAGGTATTAGACACGGTATGCATTCACCGAGCTGCGAACTCATTTTAACAACGTGTTCACTGTGTGACGGGTGGATAAGCAACATCATGCATGTGCTCGTCATACACGCACACACGCGCGCGCGCGCACGCACGCCATCACGCACGCACGCACACACACACACACACACACACACACACACACACACACACACTACA
>NW_014594966.1:0-642 GCF_000485595.1 Priapulus caudatus | reverse complement strand
ATCAATACTACATGCGAGCCGACGACGACGGCAGTAATAGCAGCAGCAGCAACAGCAGCAACAGCAGTAGCAGCAGTAGCAACAGCAGCAGCAGCAACAGCAGCAACAGCAGCAGTAGCAGCAGTAGCAGCAGTAGCAGCAGTATCAGCAGCAGCAGCAGCAGCATTGTCCTGAGATTCAGCATTCGTTCGAACGTATGCGTGCGTGCGCGCGTCTGTGTGCGTACGTGTGCGTGCGCGCCTGTCTGTGTGCGTGCGTGCGTGCGCGTGGCAGTGTGTGCGTCTGCGTGTGCGTGCGTGCGTGCGTCTGCGCGTGTGTGCGTGTGTGCGTGTGTGCGTGCGTGCGTCTGCGTGTCTGTGTGTTTGCGTGCGAAGTTCTTGTCTGCGTTCTTGGCATGTATGGGGTTCTGCGGGTTTAACCCAGCCTAGTATATGTCTATGTCACCCTGTTACTGCACGGGTGTCACCTCCGTTACCATGACATCCGCATCCGACCGATCAGCATCATCCCACTGAGTCATCTCCTCCTCCCTTCTCTCAACCTCCCGCTCCTCATTGTGCTTCCTCACACGGCTTCCCCTGCCCACTTCCTCCTCCTCGTCAATCTACCACTCGCTCTGCCCCCCCTCTCTCTCTCTCTCTC
>NW_014594965.1:0-642 GCF_000485595.1 Priapulus caudatus | reverse complement strand
CGTGCGCGCGTGTGTGCGTGCGTGCGTGCGTGCGTGCGTGCCTGCGTGCGTGTGTGTGGGCGTTTTGCCTGTTGCCTTTGCAGTTTGCCTGTTTGCTGTTTGCATGCAAGTGCAGCTTTCACGGCGTGTTCGACCGCCGCTCACAGACTACGCTAACATTGACCTTTAGAGACAGGTGTCCGTTCTATAGAGTTGGTTACGCGAGCGAAGGTTTGGCTGTACAGTGAGCGGATATATCAGGAAATGTCAAAGCTATCTATATTTTTAATGAGGCGGTCCGTAGACTCGCGTGTATAGTAGATCCCCTCGATCCCTTCCCTCGATCGCCAACTCTGACTTTAGGTTTGTCCATTCTTGTTTCTCTCTCGTGAGTTGTTGTCGCACGACCCCCCGGCGCGTAGCTGTGTCCACGTCACACACCACACAGTGCTGCTACACACCACACAGTGCTGCTACACACCACACAGTACTGCTACACACCACACAGTGCTGCTACACACCACACTGCTACACACCACACTGCTACACACCACACAGTGCTGCTACACACCACACTGCTACACACCACACTGCTACACACCACACAGTGCTGCTACACACCACACTGCTACACACCACACAGTGCTGCTACACACCACACAG
>NW_014594964.1:0-642 GCF_000485595.1 Priapulus caudatus | reverse complement strand
CCTCCCCCCTCCTCTCTCTCGCTCTCTCGTCGCTCTCTCGCCTCTCCTCGCTTCCCCCCTCCTCCCCCCTCCTCCCCCTCCCCCTCCTCCCCCTCCCTCCTCTCCCCTCTCCCTCCCCCTCTCTTTCTCTCTCGCTCACTCTCTGCCGCTACTCACACGTTACAATAAAGTAAATAACGGATGAAAGTAAAACAGGCCAGCGTCGCTGTGAGTCAGTTTGCCACGGCTTTCCGCTCCGTGTTGACAATATGCGATGAAAATGGAAGCCAGTGTCTAGAGTAAATAAGCTCGCATCCACGGCCACGCCGCAGACGCGCACACCGCGTCCGCGTGCGTGTGCTTGTCGTGCGGGTGGAAGCGACGTGCGGGACCGTCTACGGAGTGCGGAGATGGAACAATAAAGTAAACAGCAGTAGTCAATCGAAGCTGAGGCTTAATGAAACGGAGTGGGTAAACAGCCAAGCAATCTCGCGACAAAAATGACATGGGTAAGCAAGCGCACGACTAGCCGGCTCTCTATTCTCTCTCTCTCTCTCTCTGTGCCTCTCTCGTGCGCGCGCGTGCTCTCTCGCTAGCTAGCCCTCTCGCTAGCTCTCTCTCTCTCTGTCTCTCTCTCTCTCGCCTAGCTCTCTCTCTCTCATC
>NW_014594963.1:0-642 GCF_000485595.1 Priapulus caudatus | reverse complement strand
GTGTGTATAATGTCATGTATGCGTGTGTGTGATAGTGCGTGTGCGGTGTGTGTGTGTGTAATTGGTACTGTGGTGTCGGCGCATCCATCAGAGGTGGCGTGTGATTGTGCCTGCGCATGCCCCCGTGTGTGTGTGAATGCGGTGTGTGCGTGCGTGCGCCGCGCGTGTGTTGGCAAATATTTGACAACGGGAGTGTAACCCTGGCTCGCCGCGTCCACTGACGTTTCCAAGAACATACTATCTCAAAACTACTGCATGCATTGCTTGCTTTTTTTTTAATTTGACTTATTAAAATGCTGTCGTAACGCAGAATGATATTTTCAAAGAAATAACAATGGTTAAACCGCCTTTCTCAAATGAGTACCCTAATCAAACCCCACCGACACACCACACCCGTCTGGAGGACGGTAATAGCTAGTATATTATATAATATACACTACATATAAACTTTTATATGTTATTCATAATTTTATTCTGACAAATATGGATAAAGTAGTACTTTTCACACGAATTCTTTATTTAAAATCGTACAAATTGTAGAAAATTAACTCACGCACACACGCACGCACGCACGCACGCACGCACGCACGCACGCACGCACGCACGCGCGCACACGCGCGCACGCGCACGCGCACACGCACA
>NW_014594962.1:0-642 GCF_000485595.1 Priapulus caudatus | reverse complement strand
GCTGCAAGCCAGTGGTAAACCTGCTGACAAGCTAGCCGATGGCACACTCGCAGAGCTGATGCGCTTTTCCACGCTATTCTGCCGTCATCCTTTGGTGTTGATCCTCGACCAGTTTGAAGAATTCTTTCGCTACCAGCGCCATAATGATGAATTCAAGGTCTTCATTAAACAACTCACCCACATCATCCTCGACAACACGCTGCCCGTAAGTGTCTGTCTGTCGATGCGCGAAGATTTTGCGCTAGAACTCAACGCCTTCAAACCAGAATTACCCACTATTCTGTTTGAAAACTTCTACCGTCTGGAAAAACTCAGCGAAGAATCAACTCAACAAGCCATTTTAAAACCGATTGAAAAAGCCGGTTATCGCTTTGAAAAAGGTCTCTTGGATACCTTACTGCAAGACCTACTCAGCCGCGAAATGGACAGAAACCCCAACCAGCCCGTGTCCGACAGCAGTAGCAAAACCGCCGAACCGCCCTATTTACAGATCGTCTGTTCACAGCTGTGGGAGCTAGACAAGGACGACGCCGATAAAGTCATCCACATCAAGACCTATGAAACAGCAGGCAAAGCCAAAGGCTTGCTAAAAAAACTATATCGAACGCGAACTGACTAAATTTAGCCGCAGTGAAAAACAAT
>NW_014594961.1:0-643 GCF_000485595.1 Priapulus caudatus | reverse complement strand
CTCTCTCTCTCTCTCTCTCTCTCTCTCTCTTTCTTTTCTGTCTCTCTCTCTCTCTTCTCTGCCTCTCTTGTGTTCGCTCTCTCTGTGTGTGTGTGTGTGTCTCTCTCTCTCTCTCGCTCTGTGTGTGTCTCTCTCTCTCTCTCTCTCTCCCTCTCTCCCTCTCTCACACACACAAAAGCACGCGCGTGCACACACACACGCACGCACGCACGCACGCACACACACACAGTGAGCCAGCGTTCGATGGATGCTGCAGCAGCATAGCATCGACTATATGGTCTACCCAGTTACAGCAGCACACCTCTCCCTCCCCTCCCCTCCCTCCCTGCCTCCCTCCCTCTCTCCCTCCATTCTCCTTCTTTTCTTCCCTCCCTCCCCTCCCTCCCTCCCTCCATCCCCTCCCCTCCCTCCCTCCTTCCCTCCCTCTCTGCCTCCCTCCCTCCCTCCCCCGTCCCTCCCTCCCTCCCCTCTCCGCCATCCTCCCCTCCCTCCCTGCCATTCTCTCTCTCTCCCCTCTACGCCATCCTCCCCTCCCTCCCCTCTCCGCCATCTTCCCTCCCTCCCTCCCTCCCTCCCTCCCCTCTCCGCCATCCTCCCCTCCCTCCCTCCCTCCCTCCCTCCCTCCCTCCCCTCCCTCCCCTCC
>NW_014594960.1:0-643 GCF_000485595.1 Priapulus caudatus | reverse complement strand
CAAAAAATTTGATCAAGAGACACCGAAGACGGTCACTGATCCTGCCAAACTTTTGGCCTGTGTAAATCAAGCACGAGCACGGGGTTGGACTATCGTGCCCGAGCAAGCCGTGCTCGGAATCATGTTCTTTTTGAAAGGCATATGGAAATAGTCATAAACTGATGCTTCAATTGCCGAAGATGGTAATGTATCGCCGCCCTGTTTCTTCAAAGAGTTGTCTTATCAGCGTACTTTTACCCGTATGCCATGCTACTCCTCCGATGGTTTTCCTAGAGAAATTAGCCATTGCTTTCGGAGCCAGAACGCCAGCCTAGTTTCTGTGATGCTTGACGCCCGGCCGCAATCACTGCCTCAATCATAGCCTTAGGTGGTTTCGCGGGAATATTCTGCACTGACCCAACAATAGCAATTGCGCCAGCGTAAGTGTTGTCATGGAAAAAAACTGGAGCAGCGATAGCATTGATTCCGAGCACGGCTTGCTCGGGCACGATAGTCCAACCCCGTGCTCGTGCTTGATTTACACAGGCCAAAAGTTTGGCAGGATCAGTGACCGTCTTCGGTGTCTCTTGATCAAATTTTTTGGCCTTGACATGTTGCCAATAAACCTCCGGTCCAAAAGCTAGCGAAATATGTCCGAGAGCTG
>NW_014594958.1:0-643 GCF_000485595.1 Priapulus caudatus | reverse complement strand
AGCACTTGTGGAAGAAGTCAAAAATAATAACGATGATAAAATGCCGTTTTATCAAGCAAAAGAAAATTTTATCACGCGGCAAAACATGGTCTCGGCGCATCTATCTTATGGAATAAGACAAGCTATAGTGCAGAGGCATTAAAAACGTTGATTATTACTGAATTGCTACCATTGGCTAAAAAGGCTTACGTCAATTAAATATTGCTGAGCGTTCTATTGAACATTATCTCGATATTATTCGCGAACGTACTGAAACAGGACAAACGGGTGCGGTATGGCAAATTAAGCATTTGGAAAATGTTTTGGGCGATACTCAGCAGCTAATGCGGGATTATCTGCAAAATCAAGCAACAAACTTACCAGTACACACTTGGGCTGAATAAAATAAAAGGCAAAATTACATGCTAAAACTCAATCAAATGAATGAAATACCTGAAGGCTTGTTGGATATTGAAAGCAGTAGGGAATTACATCAGTTTTTTGATCAACCTACACTGCTGCATCTAAAAGGGGGTATTGAGTCACCATTATTTGTTTCAGTTTTGCTGCATGCAAATGAGGATACTGGGTTTTTAGCGATCCAACAGCTACTGCGTCGCTATCAAGTCCGGGCACTACCACGTTCTCTTATTATCTTTTTTGG
>NW_014594957.1:0-643 GCF_000485595.1 Priapulus caudatus | reverse complement strand
TCAATCGTCATAGTCATTACATTTCAGGCGTTAGGGAACATCAATCACAGCAGTTTTTAGCGCTTATGCAAAAACCGTATCAATCGCATGCTCTAATGTTTGACGAATATCTGCATCATCCGTAATAGGACGAACCAATGCCATGCGACAGGCGCGTGGTGCGGCGATACCTTTATTGATCAAACTGGCTGCATATACCAATAAGCGTGTAGAAATACCCTCATCCAAACCATGTCCTTTGAGGTTTCTGGCAACATGAGCAAGTTTTACTAACTTCTTTGCCATGTCTGGCTCTATACCCGCTTCTTTTGCCACGATGCCTTCTTCGACACTGGCAGGAGCATAGTCAAAATCCATGCCCACAAAGCGCTGTTTGGTGGATTGCTTTAGCTCCTTCATCAAGCTTTGATAACCAGGATTATATGAAATAACCAATTGAAAGTCTGGGTGCGCGGTCACCGTTTCCCCTTTTTTATCTAGCGGTAAAGTGCGGCGATGGTCGGTTAAGGGATGGATGACCACCGTCGTATCTTGACGCGCCTCAACAACTTCGTCTAAATAACAAATGGCACCGATACGTGCAGCAACGGTTAACGGGCCATCTAACCAACGTGTGCCATTCGCATCGAGCAAATAACGACCA
>NW_014594956.1:0-643 GCF_000485595.1 Priapulus caudatus | reverse complement strand
AGGTTAGCAGAGAGGAGCGACGAGAGAGAAGGTCGGCTAGAGTGGAGGAGGTTAGCAGAGAGGAGCGAAGAGAGAGAAGGTCGGTTAGAGTGGAGGAGGTTAGCAGAGAGGAGCAAAGAGCAACAACAACAATCACAAAAATAATAACAGCAACAACAACAATCAACAACAACAACAAACCGCAGAAGAGAGAGAAGGTTGGTTAGAGTGGAGGAGGTTAACAGAGAGGAGCGAAGAGAGAGAAGGTCGGTTAGAGTGGAGGAGGTTAGCAGAGAGGAGCGAAGAGAGAGAAGGTCGGTTAGAGTGGAGGAGGTTAGCAGAGAGGAGCGAAGAGAGAGAAGGTCGGTTAGAGTGGAGGAGGTTAGCAGAGAGGAGCGAAGAGAGAGAAGGTCGGTTAGACGCATCTTAACGACGATGCGAGACAGACAGACAGGTAGAAAGTGAAGAAAACACTACGACAACAAACAACAAACAATAACAATAACAATAACAATTCATCTGCAGAGAGAGAGAAGGTCGGTTAGACGCGGCTTAATGACGACTAGAGCAACAACAACAATCACAAAAATAATAACAGCAACAACAACAAACAACAACAACAACAACAACAACAACAAACAATAACAACAACAACAAACACCAA
>NW_014594955.1:0-643 GCF_000485595.1 Priapulus caudatus | reverse complement strand
GATCAAGCTGTGCGTGGTTCTGCTGTGTTACCAAATGGCACAGGAAAAACAGTTCGTGTGGCTGTTTTTACTCAGGGTGAAAATGTGGAGGCGGCGAAAGCTGCGGGTGCAGATATTGTAGGCTTAGAAGATCTGGCGGAAGAAGTTAAGAAAGGCAATATGGATTTCGATGTTGTTATTGCTAGTCCAGATGCGATGCGTGTAGTTGGTCAGTTAGGGCAGATTCTAGGTCCTCGCGGATTAATGCCAAACCCTAAGGTTGGAACGGTTTCACCTGATGTTGCTGGTGCCGTAAGAAATGCGAAAGGTGGGCAGGTTAGATATCGTACGGATAAATCTGGTATTATTCATTGTCGTATCGGAAATACTGAGTTTGAATCTATTGCTTTGGAAGAGAATCTAAATACCTTGTTGGCAGCGTTGCTTAAAGGCAAGCCAGCTTCGGCTAAAGGTATTTACATGAAGAAGATTTCTGTTTCAACAACAATGGGGCCAGGTTTGATCGTTGATCAGGCAAGTCTTTCCTACTAAGAAAGGCAGAAAGCGACTGCTTTCATGGTCGTCAAAATTTTAAGAAAGTTTTTGTTTGTAAGCTTTTTCTGTCAATGTGAATTGATAGTGATATGAAGATGTACATAGTTTG
>NW_014594954.1:0-643 GCF_000485595.1 Priapulus caudatus | reverse complement strand
CCTGATTCGACACTACCGGTCATGTATGAAACACCAAAGCCGGTGTCCCAGCCACCGATGTTGGGTGTATACGCTGCTCTCAGATAATGTGCCAGGCCGCCAAATATATTGGCGTGTACATTGCCCCAGGTAGGCGTCCAATGTGTATAATTTATAGAATATTCAGGTGTCTCATAGACGAAGGCAATACCGGTTGCTTCACCAGAAGCAGTGCCCAGCAGCTGGCCTGCACTGAAACCCTTGCGGTTTTCGATCGGCCTCTGTGAGCGCTGAGCCCCAGTATTCAGCATTTCAAAGCCATAACCAACGCCCAAGCCGTCTGTTGAAAAGGGGATGACAGCAAAACTTTCTCCAATAGCAAAATGGAACTTGGTAGACAGGAAGGCGCCATCAGTATCACCTGAGCCAGTATCAGCAGTACAGTTAGATAGAGTTGAATCAGGAGCTGCAGGGTTACCAGCAGTATCAGTACATGTTAAAGAACCATTGCCAGTATCCGCTCCACCTGGACCAAGACCTAGTTCCATCAGGAAGCCAATCTTATCTGCAGCGCGGCCGCCGATAAGTAATGCGGCTTCATCCGGCCACTGCACTTCACCACGGTCACCGTCATCATTATCCTTTAACTGGTAACGTAATTTTG
>NW_014594953.1:0-643 GCF_000485595.1 Priapulus caudatus | reverse complement strand
GAGAGAGAGAGAGAGAGAGAGAGATAGAGAGACACGGAGAGGAGACACCATCACACGACACCTCGTGCAAACACAGACAGCCGTAATGCACACGTGAGCGCACGACGAGTCAAGTTATGAACCACGCCATTGATTCGAAACTAGAAATCCGATTTTGAACAAATAAAATACACTGCTGCGAGAGGAAAAAGAGAGAGAGAGGGGAAGAGAGAGTGAGAGAGAGACAGCGATAGTGCGTGAGAGAGAGAGAGAGAGAGACAGCGATAAAGAGCAATAGTGAGAGAGGGCGCGAGAGAGAGAGAGAGAGAGAGACAGCGATAGAGAGAGAGAGAGCAATAGTTGAGAGCGCACAAGCGCGTGATGAGAATCGGCAATAACCGACGATATTTTTATCGTCGTCGTTCGTCGGCACACTCGCGTCGCCGGCTGCTGCTGTGAGCATGGATCACATATCTGCCCCCGCCCCCCCCGCCCCCCGCCCCCCAGCGTTCGCTCACCGTGAACGCTGATGCGTGCGCGGCTGGAGTAGGTGGACGCGTGGTCGTTGGTGACCACACACTGGTACCATCCCCCCGCCCCCGCCCCTGCCCCCGCCCCCCGCCCCCCATCCCCCCGCGCGTTCGCTCACCGTGTACGCTGATGC
>NW_014594952.1:0-643 GCF_000485595.1 Priapulus caudatus | reverse complement strand
AGAGAGATGTGGGAAAGGCAAACGAGAAAGAGGGATTTGTATAGAGCTAGACGTATAGAGAGAGGAAATAGGAACAAAGAGAAACGGAGAGAGAGAAGGTAAAAGAATAATTGCAGAGCTGAGCTAGAGAGAAGGGCTGGCATGCAGGCAGGCAGACAGACATAGGGGGAAGAGAGTGAGTAGGAGATGGTGAGAGGGAAGTCGGGCCAAAGAAAAGAGGAGAGAAATATGGAGAGAGAGAGAATGATAAAAAGAGTGCAGAGCTAAATGGGAAAAGGGCAGGCAGGCAATCAGCTAGACAATCAGAAATGGTGGAAGCGAGTAAGCGCGATTAAAAGCGAGCAAGAGCGAGAGAGATATAGGGAGAATATGGATATATAGGGAGATATAGGGAGATAACGGGAGATATAGGGAGATATAGGGAGATAACGGGAGATATAGGGAGAATATCAGGAGTAGATAATAGGGATTATCTACTCCTGAGAATATGGATATATAGGGAGATATAGGGAGATATAGGGAGATAACGGGAGATATAGGGAGATATAGGGAGATAACGGGAGATATAGGGAGATATAGGGAGATATAAGGAGATATAGGGAGATAACGAGAGATAACGGGAGATATAGGGAGATATAGGGAG
>NW_014594951.1:0-643 GCF_000485595.1 Priapulus caudatus | reverse complement strand
TGTGTGGGGCGGTGTGTAGGGCGGTGTTTGGGGCGGTGTGTGGGGCTGTGTGTGGGGCGGTGTGTGGGGTGGTGTGTGGTCGTCGTCGTCGTCGTCGTCGTCGTCGTCGTGGTTGTGGTCGTCGTCGTCGTCGTGGTGGTCGTCATCGTGTTTGGGGTGGTGCTGGTCGTCCTCGTGGTCGTCGTCGCTGGTCGTCCTCGTGGTCGTCGTCGCTGGTCGTCGCAGTGGTCGTCGTCGTCGTGGTCGTCGTGGTCGTCGTCATCGTGGTCGTCGTGGTGGTGGTCGTCGTCGTCGTCGTGGTGGTCGTGGTCGTCGCGGTGGTCGGGGTGGTGGTGGTCGTCGTCGTCGTCGTCGTCGTGGTGGTCGTGGTCGTCGCGGTGGTCGTCATCGTGGTCGTCATCCTCGTGGTCGTCCTCATGGTCGTCGCCGTCACTGGTCGTCCTCGTGGTGGTGGTGGTCGTCGTGGTGGTGGTCGTGGTGGTGGTGGTCATCGTGGTGGTCGTGGTCGTCGTCGTCGTGGTGGTCGTCGTCGTCGTGGTCGTCGTTGCTGGTCGTCCTCGTGGAGGTCGTCGTCGCTGGTCGTCCTCGTGGTGGTGGTCGTCGTCGCTGGTCGTCCTCGTGGTCGTCGTCGTCGCTGGTCGTC
>NW_014594950.1:0-643 GCF_000485595.1 Priapulus caudatus | reverse complement strand
CACACACACACACACACACACACACACACACACACACACACACACACACACACACACACACACACACACACACACACACACACACACACACACACACACACACACACACACACACACACGGGATTGCATTAGCAAACCGATGCTGTGAAATGGGATAAGACACAGACACAACGTGGAGGAGGCAATGACTGCCTGAGCTCCCCGCGCAAACATTCCACAACTCCCACCCCACGCCCGCCCACCGCCACCCACTCACTCCCCCGTATATTAGGCGCTGTCGTCGCGTATTGATATGCAGCCGGCGCACCGCCTGACGAGAACTAATAAATAGTTCGTGTAGCCATCGAGTGCGCATGCGCGATGGGGACGGTGGGGGTCTGAAAAGAGAATCTAATCTAGGGACCATGGTGGAGTTTAGAAGGATGAAACACACACACGGTCTCGCTATACTGATTTAGAGCGAGTGACGTCATTGTCCCGAGCAGACGATTTCACGCGGGATATAACAGATGCTAACTTACAGCATCCGAAATCAGTGATTAGGAATAAATATTTTAATTAATGAACATGTTAATAATTCCCGACATATATTATATGACCTGAGCGTATTGGTGTGTGTGTGTGTGTGTGTGTGTGTGTGTGT
>NW_014594949.1:0-643 GCF_000485595.1 Priapulus caudatus | reverse complement strand
GCACGATGACGTGATCGATGACGTGATCGCTGACGT
Organism: Priapulus caudatus; assembly: GCF_000485595.1. NCBI lineage: Eukaryota > Metazoa > Priapulida > Priapulimorpha > Priapulimorphida > Priapulidae > Priapulus > Priapulus caudatus. The sequence goes on along the minus strand of NW_014594949.1, from coordinate 607 downwards.
GAATGATGAGGTGAATGATGGTGTGAATGATGGTGTGAACGATGACGTGAATGATGGGGTGATTGATAACGTGAACGATGGTGTGATTGATAACGTGAATGATGGTGTGATTGATAACGTGAACGATGGCGTGAATGATGACGTGATCGATGGGGTGAATGATGATGTGAATGATGGTGGATTGATAACGTGAATGATGGGGTCAACGATGACGTGAATGATGGGGTCAACGATGGCGTGAATGATGGGGTGAATGATGGTGTGATTGATAACGTGAATGATGGCGTGAATGATGGGGTGATTGATAACGTGAACGATGGCGTGAATGATGGCGTGAATGATGGGGTGAATGATGGGGTGAATGATGGTGGATTGATAACGTGAATGATGGGGTCAACGATGACGTGAATGATGGGGTGAATGATGACGTGAACGATGGTGTGAATGATGACGTGAATGATGGCGTGAATGATGACGTGAATGATGGGGTGAACGATGACGGGAACGATGGGGTGAATGATGGTGTGATTGATAACGTGATCGATGGTGTGATTGATAACGTGAACGATGGGGTGAATGATGACGTGATCGATGGGGTGAATGATGA
>NW_014594947.1:0-643 GCF_000485595.1 Priapulus caudatus | reverse complement strand
TACCTGATCATATTCCATTATATGTGTGAGTGGTTTGAGGGGTCACTGGGCAGTTCTACCTGATCATATTCACAGGCTTTGTATAACTTCACCCCCCTATGGCAGCTATATTATATCTATTGTATGAAGAGCTAATAAATACTTATTAGGTATTACCTATACCTATTACCTATTACCTTTTACCTATTAGGTATTAATTAGCTTTTGATTGTATGTAAATGATGTGATTGATACACTTTATCCCTCCATGTGTCAGGAAATTGTAGCACGATATGAATATATATATATATATTATGAGTGTACATGTATATATATATATGTATATATATATGTATATATATATATATATATATTGGATGTGGGATAGTGGGAGCGTGTTCCGGTAGGTGATATGATGAATGTGTTTGTGTGGTTACATCAATATAGGTTGATATTAGTATATCGCGTTATTGGTGTAATAGCTTACTGAGGTAATAGCCTGCTAAGGTAATAGCCTGCGGAGGTAATAGCTTACTGAGGTAATAGCCTGCGGAGGTAATAGCTGCTGAGGTAATAGCCTGCTAAGGTAATAGCCTGCTAAGGTAATAGCCTGCTAAGGTAATAGCTTACTGAGGTAATAGCCTGCGGAGGTAATAGCCTGCGG
>NW_014594946.1:0-643 GCF_000485595.1 Priapulus caudatus | reverse complement strand
CAACGCCCTGCCGTCATTACTGCACTATTAAAGTATCAACTCACCGAACGCATGCGGCAGATCATTAACGATAGTATGGACATCCAAGGTGGCGCAGGTATTTGCCTTGGCCCATCGAATGTGATTGGTCGCGCTTATCAAGCCATCCCTATTGCCATTACCGTTGAAGGCGCCAACATTCTCACTCGTACATTAATTGTCTTCGGACAAGGAGCTTTACGCTGTCACCCTTACTTATTAAAAGAAATACAAGCAACACAAAACAATGATCTTGATGCCTTGGATAAAATACTCTTTGCTCATATAGGTTTTGTGATGAGTAATCTGTCTCGTAGCCTCTGGTTTGGTCTGAGCAATGCCGTCTTCGAAGTCCCCGGCACACCACTTACTCGTCGATATTATCGTCGCCTGACACGTCTAAGCGCTGGTTTTGCCCTCTTAACAGACTATGCCCTCCTCACCTTAGGCGGTGGATTGAAAAGGCATGAGCGCTTATCTGGACGCTTTGCGGACATCCTTTCTAATATGTATTTATGCTCCGCAACACTGAAACATTTTGAAGATCAAGGAGAACCAGAAGCCGATTTACCGCTATTGCACTACGCCTGCCAAATGACCATGCACGATGCCCAACAGGCGATGT
>NW_014594945.1:0-643 GCF_000485595.1 Priapulus caudatus | reverse complement strand
GCCAGTTCAGGTGCGATTGGCAGGCGTTCGGTAAGATCGGCTGCCAGCAACGCACGCCGGGCGCGTAACCGCTGATGCGCCTGCAACAGCCCCCGTGCCATCACCGCCAGCGCGAGCAATGCCAGAGATGCCAGACAGAAACCAATAACACCAAACCCTGGGTCGACCAGAAACAGAATGATCACCGCCGCAGGCAGCATCACGCCACCTTCGACCAGCAGCGGAAGCCCTCGCCCAGGCCAATCCTTGAGGGCGGTCAGGTCGCCAACAAAACGTAGTGAAACATAGCCCGCGCGACGGGCAGCCAGATCGCGCGGCCACATCCGGCTTGCATGATCGAACAGTGTTAGGCGCACGTCCCTGGCATAGCTTTGGCCAATGGTCTCGCCAAAGCGGCGGAACAGGACCCGCACCACCGCAATCACCACACCCGATCCGCCAAGTACTAGGAGCGCAGTCAGCGGAAGGGGTTCTTGTACGTGCGTGACACTAGCCTGCCATGTGTTGTGCATTGCCATGAACAGCCAGCGCGTGGAAAATGCGGCCGCAGCGATCGCCAGCGCCTGGGTTAGCGCTAGTCCGATTATGACTGCAAGCAGGAAGCTGCGGCCCTGCGCCAGGATGCTGGGAGGGATCATGCTGT
>NW_014594944.1:0-643 GCF_000485595.1 Priapulus caudatus | reverse complement strand
TGTGTGTGCGCGCGTGTGTGTATGCGCGCACGCGCGCGTGTGTATGCGCGCACGCGCGTGGCTGTGTGTGCGCGCGTGTGTGTATGCGCGCACGCGCGTGTATTCGCGTGCCTGTGTGTGCCACCGTGTATGTGTATGCGCGCACGCGCGTGTATTCGCGTGTGTTCGTGTGCCTGTGTGTGCCGCCGTGTATGTGCGTGCGGGTGTGTGTATGCGCGCACGCGCGTGTATTCGCTTGTGTTCGTGTGCCGTGTGCCGCCGTGTGCGCGTGTTCGTGTGCCGCCGTGTGCGCGTGTTCGTGTGCCGCCGTGTGCGCGTGTTCGTGTGCCGCCGTGTTGTGCGCGTGTATTCGCCTACGCGCGTGTATTCGCGTGCCTGTGTGTGCCACCGTGTATGTGTATGCGCGCACGCGCGTGTATTCGCGTGTGTTCGTGTGCCTGTGTGTGCCTGTGTGTGCCGCCGTGTATGTGCGTGCGGGTGTGTGTATGCGCGCACGCGCGTGTATTCGTGTGCCTGTGTATGCCGCCGTGTATGTGCGTCCGGGTGCGTGTATGCGCGCACGAGCGTGTATTCGCCTGTGTTCGTGTGCCGCCTTGTGCGCGTGTATTCGCCTGTGTTCGTTTGCCGCCGTGTGCGCGTGTTT
>NW_014594943.1:0-643 GCF_000485595.1 Priapulus caudatus | reverse complement strand
TAACTGTGATTGTCTTCTTCCATCCAACATGCAACAGGTGCGGGCTCGGGGAACATTGTCACATAACTGTCAACACGTAATTGTCGACACGTTACGGACGACACGTAACGGACAACACGTAACGGACGACATGTAACGGACGACACGTAACGGACAACACGTAACGGGTGACACGTAACGGACGACACGTAACGGACAACACGTAACGGACGACACGTAACGGACGACATGTAACGGACGACACGTAACGGACGACATGTAACAGACGACACGTAACGGACGACACGTAGCAGACAACACGTAACTGTCAACACGTAACGGACGACACGTAACGGACGACACGTAACGGACGACACGTAACGGACGACACGTAACGGACGACACGTAACGGACGACACGTAACGGACATGTAACAACATAATGAATTAATTAATAAATAATTAATTTATAATTATACATAAGAATAATTAAGGAATGACTGGATAACGCGCGTTGCCGCATATGTCGTTCTAACGTTTCCGATCCCGCGGCGAGAGAGAAATCGTCTGCGACGTAAATTCATTCGTCTGTAATCAAGTTTGCTGCTGCCGACACACACACACACACACACACACCACACACACACATTCACATACACACACAC
>NW_014594942.1:0-643 GCF_000485595.1 Priapulus caudatus | reverse complement strand
ATGTATGTGTACATGTGGGTGGGTGTGTACATGTGTACATGTGTGTGGGTGGGTGTGTACATGTGGGTGGGTGTGTACATGTGGGTGGGTGGGTGTGTATATGTGGGTGTGTATATGTATGTGTACATGTGGGTGGGTGTGTACATGTGTACATGTGTGTGGGTGGGTGTGTACATGTGGGTGGGTGGGTGTGTATATGTGGGTGGATGGGCGTGTACATGTGGGTGGGTAGGTATGCCGCGCCGTGGGTCTATTACCAGCACCGAGTCGCGCGTGCAGTCGTGCAGAATGACGTCTATTTGGTTTTGCTCATGAATAGAGCCGAATAGAGCCGAATAGATCTATTGAGGCGCTTAATCGGCCGGAAGCCGTGTGAGTTCGCATGCAGGCGTAACGTGACTTCGTGATCTTTCATGTGCACATGCATGCACGCACAACGCACAGCAGCGCTGTCACAGCTCTCACGCGGTGAAAAGATGAATGACCTTGCTCGGTAGTGACCATGCCACGCCTCTACCCAGACCACAGCCACGCTACACACACCCACCCCTACCCTGTATACATGGCAGCTACACACACCACCCCTACCCTGTATACATGACAGCTACACACACCCGCCCCTACCCTGTATACATGACAGCTA
>NW_014594941.1:0-643 GCF_000485595.1 Priapulus caudatus | reverse complement strand
GAGAGAGGAGAGAGAGAGAGTGAGAGAGAGAGAGAGAGGAGAGAGAGAGAGGGAGGAGGAGTGTCTCCCCCATCCCGTGAGCTGCGCTCCGTCGGTAATTTGTCTGCCGTCTCCGGTTCAGACGTTAATTAAAAACTGGCTAATTGCCACAATTGACTGATGCGCCGTCGAAATCCGAACCCGACCCTGACGCTGTCTCCCATCAGCTGATGGCATAGAGGTCAGAGGTCACCGCGATGACGTCATCTCACCGCAGGGTGACCCCTAGCGGCCATCACACGTTAATAATTATTTGGGGCGCTCTCCATTTTTTCCCACAGTCGAAAGCGAATGGGATTTTTTTTCCCAATCCGACAAATATTGTTAATTTTGTTTTGTTTTCTGTCTGATCGCTGGGGCGTAAGAGTAGCAGACGGGCGGAAAACTACCGTCACTACGTCAGAAGAATTTCTGTCTTCTTGCATCATTCTTCGCAGAGTTGTCTGCTCATTCCTAGGTATTAGCATTGAAAAGTCCTCCACCGCCGCCCTTCCCCCTGGTGGGCTAGGCCTATAAAGCAAACTCCCCTTCTGCCCCTCTCCCCCTCTGCCCCTCTATCCCGCTCCCCTCTCCCCTTCTCCCCCTCTCCTCTCTTTCCCCGTTC
>NW_014594940.1:0-643 GCF_000485595.1 Priapulus caudatus | reverse complement strand
TTATAATTGCACGCTTTTTTTAAACCTGTATGCGGAGAAGCAGATGTCGAAACCAGTGGTTGCGGTAGTCATGGGTAGTAATAGTGATTGGCCGGTAATGCAGCATGCGGTCGAAACTCTCGAACGCTTTGGTGTTGTGCATTTGGCCAAAGTCGTATCTGCGCATCGAACGCCCGATTTACTCGCCGAATTTGCCAAATCAGCCAGTGAAGAATCAATTGCCTGCATTATTGCCGGTGCTGGCGGCGCGGCTCATTTGCCGGGTATGTTGGCAGCGCATACCACAGTGCCGGTTCTCGGCGTTCCCGTCCCATCGGAACACTTGCGTGGTCAGGATTCGTTGTTATCCATTGTACAAATGCCGAAAGGTATCCCCGTTGCGACCTTTGCAATCGGCAATGCCGGTGCGATCAATGCGGCACTTTTTGCGGTATCGATACTTGCCTTAAACGATGTCGACATGGCGAACAAGCTCACTGAATTTCGCCAGCAACAAAAGGCTGCCGTATTAGAAATGTCCTTACCGCCAGAGTAATAATTATGACCATTCTTCAATCATGAAAGTGCTTCCTCCAGCCACACTCGGCATGCTTGGCGGCGGCCAACTTGGACGCATGTTTGTCATCGCTGCGCGCACTATGGG
>NW_014594938.1:0-643 GCF_000485595.1 Priapulus caudatus | reverse complement strand
CTCTCTCTCTCTCTCTCTCTCTCTCTCTCTCTCTCTCCTACAACTTTACCTGTAGATTTCCTAAAAAATGCCATTCATGAACGCGCGCACGCGCAACCGACCGTCACGCCCTCCCGCGGGGTCCAGCTGCGAGCGCACCTCTCTCTTACATTCATAGAGGAAGGGAGAGAGAGGGAGCGAGAGAGAAACACCTTTTATTGACTTACGGCGGCTTTTCATCCGCGTTTTCCGGTCACCCGATCTCTCGTGCAGCAAGAGGAGGGGTAGGGGGTAGGTGGGGGATCTCTCGTGCAGCAAGAGGAGGAGGGGAATAGGTGGGGGATATTGTGTGTAGATGGACCAAACCTTGCTAAACCAATAGCTGAGAGAGAAAGAGACGAGAGAGAGAGGTCGATGAGGATGAGAGAAGGAGAGGAGAGACAGACAGTGAGAGAGAGAGCAGGAGCAGACAGAGAGAGAGGTATGGAGAGAGAGAGAGAGAGAGGAAAGAGAGAGAGAAGAGAAAGAGAAAGGAAGAGAGAGAGAGAGAGAGATGACGAGAGATGAGAATGGATGAGGAGCAGAGAGAAGAGCGCGCTGCGCGCGAAGAGAGGACAGAGAGACAGAGCCGAGAGAGAGAGAGAGAGAGAAGAGAGAGCAGAAG
>NW_014594937.1:0-643 GCF_000485595.1 Priapulus caudatus | reverse complement strand
TGTGTGTGTGTGTGTGTGTGTGTGTGTGTGTGTGTGTGTGTGTGTGTGTGTGTGTGTGTGTGTGTGTGTGTGTGCATGCATGCATGTGCGTGCGTGCGTGCGCAGATTTTCAGTTACCTGTCAGTCGAGCAGGAGCTGTTCGTGGCCTGTCTCTGTGCCAAACGTCCTGCACCTTGTCTCCATAACAGAATATGCACACTGGCTGATCCTTGACAGATCGAGTCTGCAGCCCAAGTACTTTTACCCTACTACAGTACAGATGCAGACATGATTGGAATGCTTAGACTGATCATTTACTCTACCTTTGGGTTTATAGGAACTATTAGGAAGATCCAAATTTTCAGGAGTTACTGTATGCATGGGTACTGTACTGGGCACTGTGTGTAACAATAATGTGTTACTGTATACGCCATATTTTTTGTGTACAGATATTTTCGCGAATTCAGACTTGATGGAAAATTTCGCGAGTGGTTAATTTCGCGGTCGGTGAATTATAAATTATTCGGTATGAATTATTCGCGTGTTGTTATTTTCACCGTCGGGGACGCGTTCGCGAAATTCGCAAAGATTAAACCAGCCGCGAAATATTCAGTGTATACAGTATTACATGTTTATGTATATATATATATATATATATATAGTA
>NW_014594936.1:0-643 GCF_000485595.1 Priapulus caudatus | reverse complement strand
CCCTCCCTCCTCTCTCTCTCACTCTCTCTCTCTCTCTCTCTCAATCACTGTCCTATACTACTATATCTCTACCTTTCTATCTCTCTAGCTTTCTCGCTCTATGTCTTTCACACACTCCTCTCTCCCTCTTTCTCGCTTTCTCTCTCTGCCGCTTTCCTCTCCCTATCTCTCTCTCGCTCTCGCTCACGCTCTCTCCCTCACCATCTCGCTAGGGACTATCTCTAGAACTGCGCATGCACTGGCTTCACAGTCTTTCTTTGCATGTTGTGCGGTCATTCTATCGTACAAGAGAGCCGCGTGAAAAATTGATTATCCGAACGTTCTTGACATGCGAGGCATGCCTAGTTATATTATAGTTCCGTAGGCATTCATCCTCCCTTATGTGTGTCGTGACTCATTTTCATGGATGGCCACAAGAGCTTAAAATTGCAGAATACACATGCTCGCTGCCTGTACAGAAATGTTCCATTTTGAAGTTATTCGTTTGCCAGCCGCGACGGGATATTGTATTTGCGAGAGAGCAAAAGCGCGCGCGAGAGGGAGACAGACAGGGGCATAGACATGCACATACAGAGAGACGTGCGAGCCCACACGAACGCATGCAGATACACGAGCACACGCACGCACGCACGCATCCACACAC
>NW_014594935.1:0-643 GCF_000485595.1 Priapulus caudatus | reverse complement strand
GACCTCGTAGTCAATCCGTTAAAAGCCAAACAACTCAACAACATCCGCGCCGCTGGAACCGATGAAAATTTAATCCTGGTTAAGCCGATTCGATATACATTGGAGCAAGCCCTGGAATTTATCGACGATGATGAGCTGGTCGAAGTCACACCGAAGAATGTCCGTATCCGTAAGAAATTTGCTGGAACACGAGCGCAAGAAGGCTTCTCGCCGGCACCGCGGCTTAGAGACGATTACAAGCGGGCGTGATGACCGCCAAGGATGGTGGAAATGCATTAAGATTGCAGGAGCAATCTATGCTCACATCACGCCCCTCCCTTGTTAAAATGACGATTCATTACTTCGCTTACGGCTCCAATCTCGCCACACACCGGCTACTAGAACGCATTCCAAAAGCCCAGGTTCACAAGGTTGCCACTTTAAAGGGACACCAGCTTTGTTTTCATAAAAACGATTCCGGCCAGTCAGGAAAATGTGACATTAAGAAAACCGATGATCATAACGATATTGTGTATGGCGTTATTTATTTGATCTCGCAGGACTGCAAACAAACCCTGGACTATTACGAAGGTCATGGTTTTGGTTATCTCAGCAAGACCATCGAAATAACCACACTAGATGGCGACAGACTCGAAGCCTTAAC
>NW_014594934.1:0-643 GCF_000485595.1 Priapulus caudatus | reverse complement strand
CGGCTTTTCCAGGTCTGGTTAGCTGTTTTATTTGATGTTCTCTTTTTGAGGCGGTGGATCTCGATTCGCTTGTCTCGGTATAGACCAATGTGACTGGGCGTCTTCCGCGTGTGTATTTTGCACCGGCGATATGATTATTATGTTCGGCAACACGTTTCGCGACATCTTTAGCGATGCCAGTATAAAAACTCGAATCGGCGCAGCGCACCATATAGACATACCAGCTCATGATTGCTCTACTCTGCGAGCAGTTCGGCTTCCATGGAAAGGTATATCTGGTAGGCGTTGATGCGGTTGCCTGCTTCAAAAGCAGGCAGTGCTTTAAATTGAGACCAGTCTGTTTCGGCATAGGCTTCATCGAACGGTTTAAATTCATCGACGGCGGCTCCCATGGCTTCTCGCAGATAGGCCAGATATTCTCTGGTCTGTGTGATGGTCGCCTTTGGTTCGGTCGAAGCAGGGCCATGTCCCGGCACGAGTGCTTTGAGTCCGCCGGTTTCAAGGTTGGTTAACGTATCGAGCCAGAATTTTGAATCGGCATTGCCGACGAAAGGGATGCGACCTTCAAAGATGATGTCGCCAGAGAATAAAACACGATCAGGTTCTACGAGTAGGCTCAGGTCACCATCTGAATGTGCTTTGC
>NW_014594932.1:0-644 GCF_000485595.1 Priapulus caudatus | reverse complement strand
GTGTCTTGTCGAGAATAGAAGCCAGGGACTAATACTTTAACCATAATGAAAGCTGGCAAACCAAAAGCATAGGTTATTAAACTCATACTAGCCATTTCTACATCATGCCAGCCATTCACACCATTATCGATTACAGTGGCAAGAATAGGCACTGCCAGTAGCATTAAGCCAACCATTGACGGTATCGACGCCAATAAAGAGAGCCGTCCCGCCCAGCCTAAAGTGGTAGAAAACTCAGACTTCTCTTTCTTTGCATGGTTCCCCGATAGTTTTGGTAAAATCACCACGCCAATTGCTACGCCAATCAAGGCTAGCGGTAATTCTACAAAACGATCTGAATAATATAACCAGGTAATAAAACCCGTACCTAACATCGAAGCGATGGCGGTATTGATGAGTAAATTAAGTTGCGCAACCGATGATCCAAACAATGCGGGTACCATCAATTTCATAATGCGATTGACGCCTTCATAACCGCGCTTTAATCGAAAACGCGGTAATAAACCCAGCTTCTTTAAGGCAGGGAGTTGAAATAAAAGCTGTGCAACGCCTCCTATAAAAACACCCCATGCTAATGCTTCTACAGGTTCATCAAAATAAGGTGCCCACCACAGCGCACAGATAATCAAAGAAACATTGAGCAG
>NW_014594931.1:0-644 GCF_000485595.1 Priapulus caudatus | reverse complement strand
TATATACCTATATACCTATATACCTATATACCTGTGTATAGAGAGAGTATATACCTATATGCCTTTATACCTGTGTATAGAGAGAGTATATACCTATATACCTTTATACCTGTGTATAGAGAGAGTATATACCTATATACCTATATGTATTTATACCTGTGTATAGAGAGAGTATATACCTATATACCTATATACCTATATACCTGTGTATAGAGAGTATATACCTATATACCTATATACCTGTGTATAGAGAGAGTATATACCTATATGCCTTTATACCTGTGTATAGAGAGAGTATATACCTATATACCTGTGTATAGAGAGAGTATATACCTATATACTTATATACCTTTATACCTGTGTACAGAAAGAGTATATACCTATATACCTATATGCCTTTATACCTGTGTATAGAGAGAGTATATACCTATATACCTTTATACCTGTGTATAGAGAGAGTATATACCTATATACCTATATGCCTTTATACCTGTATATAGAGATAGTATATACCTATATACCTTTATACCTGTGTATAGAGATAGTATATACCTATATGCCTTTATACCTGTGTATAGAGAGAGTATATATAGTGTGTATGCGAATTTACAGCTTGGCCTCGCCAGAGTACGGTAAATCACGTG
>NW_014594930.1:0-644 GCF_000485595.1 Priapulus caudatus | reverse complement strand
CCATCACCACCCCCGACCACCACCAACCCCGACCATCACCACCCCCGACCACCCCCGATCATCACCACCCCCGACCATCACCACTCCCAGATCATCACGACCCCCCGAGCATCACCATCCCCGACCATCACCACCCCCGATCATCACCACCCCCCGACCATCACCACCCACCGACCATCACCACCCCCGATCATCACCACCCACCGACCATCACCACCCCCGACATCACCACCCCCGACCATCACCACCCTGCGATCACCACCACCCCCAATAACCACCACCCCTCGATCATCACCACCCCCGACCATCACCACCCCCGACCATCACCACCCCGACCACCCCCACCACCACCCCCGATCATCACTACCCCCGACCATCACCACCCCCTAATCATCACCACCCCCACCACCACCCCCGATCATCACCACCTCCGATCACCACCCCCGATCATCACCACCCTCCGATCATCACCACCCCCGACCATCACCATCCACCGATCACCACCACCCCCGACCATCACCACCCCCGACCACCACCACCCCCCGATCACCACCACTCCCCAATCACCACCACCCCTCGATCATCACCACCCCCGATCATCATCACCCCCAACCATCACCACCCCCACCACCACCCCGATCATC
>NW_014594929.1:0-644 GCF_000485595.1 Priapulus caudatus | reverse complement strand
CTTGCGTCGTAAAAACGTGTATTGGATGGAGTTTCTTTTAATTAGTGAAAAACAATACGCTGTTCATTTGTTGAAACAGTATAAATTGCTGTGTTATTAGGTCGGGTTATTGCAGCCATATCAACTTCGATATCATTAACAAGAACTCTCGTGGTATCAGCATTGCCTAGCGAAACTCTAAACGGCGCAACCCCTTCCAGTCGCTCCACGCCACCGACAGGTATCATATTATAAAACAGACGCGCACCGGTAGCATCATGAACTTGTATCCAAGAACCACTTTCTGCAAATATTTCTATTACATCAGACGCAACAATGGGCAGTTTACCTTCATCTTGCTCTGACATCTCCGCAGCTTCTTGCTCGATTAATGATTCACTTGTGCTATCTGGCACATCAGACTCGGAAATCGCGTCACTCGTAGCTATAACTAATTCGCCATCACTGCTTAATCGCGCATTTTGTTTAATCGTCAGCTGATACTCACCGGCCGAATCTAGCGAATGCCCAGTAAAGCTGCGCTCTTTAGACTCCAGCTCTACTTCTATATCGTCGGCTTTTTCTTGGTAGTACTGAAAACCGCCATAAATTAGTGCCGCGATACCCGCTAACATCAACAACATTGTAATTGATTTAATTAATGG
>NW_014594928.1:0-644 GCF_000485595.1 Priapulus caudatus | reverse complement strand
ATAATGCGGAGTTCGGGCTGGGCTTCCGGCTCGCTGCCGATCAGCATCTGGCGCTCGCGCACCGCCGGCTGAAAGAGCTTGCTCCACAGGTTGGCGAAGATCTTGTGACAGCCATTCTGGAGGCACGCCAGACGCAGGAGTCCGACATTCGCGTACAGCGCGAGCGTGTGACACTGCTCAAAACCCGACTGCTTGCGCTTCCCGCCGATGCGCGCGCAAGCGATCTGCTGTCGGTGGTCGATCATCTGGTTCGACGCAGTATCTGGCTGGTGGGCGGGGACGGCTGGGCCTACGACATCGGCTATGGCGGTCTCGATCATGTGCTTGCGCAGGGGCGCGATGTGAACGTGCTCGTGCTCGACACGGAGGTGTATTCGAATACGGGCGGACAATCGTCGAAGGCAACGCCACTCGCGGCGGTTGCCAAGTTTGCGGCCGCCGGCAAGCGCGTGCCGAGAAAGGACCTGGCATTGCAGGCGATCGCCTACGGCAACATTTACGTCGCCCAGGTCGCGATGGGTGCCAACCCACAACAGACGCTGCAGGCGTTTCGTGAGGCAGAGGCGTACGACGGGCCGTCGCTGATTCTCGCGTATAGCCATTGCATCGCGCACGGTATCGACATGCGCCAGGGTATGCACCAG
>NW_014594927.1:0-644 GCF_000485595.1 Priapulus caudatus | reverse complement strand
AGAGAAAGAAAGGAGTAGCGAGAAAAAGAGTTATAGAGAGTTGCCGAGAAAGAGAGGGAGAGGAAGATAGAGATACTGACAGAGAGGTAGAGAAAAGAAAAAAAGTTAGCAAAATAGTCATGCAGAGAAAGGAAGAAGACGAGTGATGGAGAGCGTGGGGGAGAGGGGGGGGGGCTGATAAAATAGTAACTTGATCTAGAAGAAAATAGGGCATATTCACATACAGAAGATACAGCGATGAGGTAGCCAACTTAAATCATGAGGCTTAAAATGGGTCGTATCCAAGATGGACATCATATATGACGGCGTATATACTCATAAATGGTGGAATAATTTAATCGAGCCAGTTCTTCGAATCGAAACATAGGTGAACTTATATCGTTTCTTTTCTTATTGATCTCTTGCGTGATGTGATGTCAACAGACAACGACGAGTGCTACGCACCTGCTGGAGCGACGCAACTTGCCTGCCACCACCTATGTCACAACACTTACGGCAGATACCGATGCACCTGTCATCATGGCTTCCAACTGTCCGAGGACGGCAGCACCTGCACAGGTAGGCGAGCAACATACACACACACGCACGCACGCATTCACACGCACGCACACACGCACGCAAGCACACACACACACACACACACA
>NW_014594926.1:0-644 GCF_000485595.1 Priapulus caudatus | reverse complement strand
GAGAAAGGAACTGTTAGCACACGGATTAGAGACACGCCTTACAATGTCACAGGTAGAGCGATTAACAAGTCGCACACACGAGACAACAGGTTAACACGTGCTGCAGTCAGTCACGAATGTATCGCCGCGGCGGCCTGACCTCAGCACACAGAGGTCAACCGTCAGATGCTAAAACCTCGTTATGGTAAGACACACGGCCGGAGAAAAGCCGACAGAATTGTCCGCGATTCTCAACGATTTGTTTCCACACGAATCGCAGCGAATTCCTAGCAGCGAAAACACAGAACTCACGCGCTCCGAGATCGCACGAAGAATAGAACGTAGGACGGAAGACACAGCAGATCTCAGCAAGACGAACCAACGGAGAGAGAGGGAGAAAGAAAGACTGTAATGAGATCGTAAGAAGTCTACTTACTCTGGCGATCGGTCTCCCTCGGCTGTTGAAGCATAAGTATCGCTTCGTGACGTCGCAATATATGCGCAGGCGACTGTCGAACCCCGCCGATTCCACCACCAATTCAACTGCGAAGAACAAACACACGAAGTGGCTCATTAGTTGTCCGTCGCTCGATAGCATGCAATCATGAATGTCATAATGTATATATATATATATATATATATATATATATATATATATATATATA
>NW_014594925.1:0-644 GCF_000485595.1 Priapulus caudatus | reverse complement strand
GAGAGAGAGAGAGAGAGAGAAAAAAGTAATGTGTGAGAGAGAGAGAGGGAGTGTGTTAGTGGAAGAGCGAGAGTGAGAAAGCTAGCGAGAGAAAGAGCGAGAGAGCAAGAGCGATAGTGAGAGAGAGAGAGAGACAGAGAGAGAGAAAGAGAGAGAAAGAGAGAGAAAAAGAGAGAGAGAGAGAAGGAAGGGGAGGGATAGAAGGGGAAAGAGAGAAAGCGCGCGCGCACATAAGAAAGTAATAAGTGGGAGAGAGAGAAAGAGATAGAGAGAGAGAGGGGGGGTGGCGAGCGACAGAATTAAGCTATAGCATACATGAAAAATCTCCGACAGGTGTAACGGCGTAATCAACGGTAGAAAGGCGCCTCGGGCCACGTATGCACGGCGTGCCGTTATCTCCGCCCCGTCAATGCCGCGTCTGTATTAATACGTCTGTGCTGCCCCCCGCCACCACCACCACCACCACCACCACGCACTCCTCTCAGACTGTAAGCCACCGTTTCCGTAAAGCGCGCCATCCGCACATCACAACACCCCTCTCTTTCCAACTATCTATCTATCTATCTATCTATCTATCTATCTATCTATCTATCTATCTATCTATCTATCTATCTATCTATCTATCTATCTATCTATCTATCTAT
>NW_014594924.1:0-644 GCF_000485595.1 Priapulus caudatus | reverse complement strand
ATGTGTGCGTGCATGCGTGTATGTGTGCGTGCATGCGTGTATGTGTGCGTGCACGCGTGTATGTGTGCGTGCATGTGTGTGCGTGAACGCGTGTATGTGTGCGTGCACGCGTGTATGTGTGCGTGAATGCGTGTATGTGTGCGTGCATGTGTGTATGTGTGCGTGCACTCGTGTATGTGTGCGTGCATGCGTGTATGTGTGCGTGCATGCGTGTGTGTGTGTGCGTACATGCGCGTATCTGTGCGTGCTTGCGTGTATGTGTGCGTGCATGCGCGTGTATGTGTGCGTGAATGCGTGTATGTGTGCGTGCATGCGCGTGTATGTGTGCGTGCATGCGTGTGTGTCTGTGTGTGAGCGCACGTGTGCTAAGCCCGCAGCACGTTACCGTATTGTATATTTTGCGGTTCTGTAACGGTTGTTAGGCGTCGGCAATGGTGACACGTTGTTTGTCGGCGATGGTGACACGTTGTTTGGCGTCGGACGTTAATCTTCCGCCATCAATTGACACAATTAACAATTGTCACAACAGTTAACGATTGTCACAACAGCAACCTCGTCGCCTGTCACCGCGCGCGTGCGGAAACGGTGTCGCCGCGTGGCGTGACGTCACTGCTAGGACACGGTCACACTCCGTATGCTATCTG
>NW_014594923.1:0-644 GCF_000485595.1 Priapulus caudatus | reverse complement strand
AGTCTCCTTTTGCCATGACTAGATCAAGTTGACGAATATCACCGTGGGTACGCTCAGCGTCTTTTTCATCCCAGCGATAAAAAGGAACAAAGGTGAAAACATTATGATCGTTATCCCATTTGTGACGATATTCAGGCTGCAAACTTAGTGATAACCCACCTGCTTTCTGCCCTGTATATGCCGCATCATCCAGAAAATACCGACCTTCAATGCTGATATTTCCAGAAAACTCTCCTGCTTGAAGACTTGTTGACAACAGCAAACCCGCTGTCACAAACACAGTCGTCATCCATGATGCCTGCTTAAGCACTCGTTTTTGTTTTATAACCATCTTCTCACTTTCGCTTTATAATCGAGGTATTCTGCCCCAAATTTTGTTTCGAGGATTTCTTCTTCAGGAATAATTTGCTGCGTTGTTATTAGAAAAACAAATAGCGGCAACAATAAGAAAGGCGTCACACTTCCTAAGTAAATAGCATAGCCCAATAACACGGTTAACAAGCCGACATACATGGGATTACGACTGACTTTATACAAGCCTGTACTAACAACGGTACTGGCATTTTCTGGCTTCATCGGGTTTGGTGTTGTGTGGGGGCGAAAAAACAAAAACAACGACCACAGATCAAAGCTCAGTGCCACAG
>NW_014594922.1:0-644 GCF_000485595.1 Priapulus caudatus | reverse complement strand
TTTTCTCTCTCTCTCTCTCACTCTCTTTCTTTCTCTCTCTCACACACACACTCTGTCTCTATTTATCTCGCTCGCTCTCTCGCGCTTTCTCTATCCCCCCCCCCCTTCTCTCTCTCTATATATATATATATATCTCGCGCGCTCTCCGAGAGAGAGAGAGAGAGAGAGAGAGAGAGAGAGAGAGAGAGAGAGAGAGATCTGTGTCTCTCTCTCTCTCTCTGTGTCTCTCTGTCTCTCACAGTGCCCGGGGCGTGCTGTCATGTTGAACACACACGCCCCGTTTATGTGTACTTCGGCGTTTCGGAATTTAGGGCTGTGCGTATTCGGAAAGTGAAAATTGTCAATATTTAGCCGGCAGCTGACCTAATTTAAGCTACAACGCTTTTATAGCTTGCCGAGAGGGATCCGAAAGCGAACGATAAAAATAGCGAGTGAACAAGAGGTCGTGAGCGAGAGAGAGATATAGAGATAAAGAGAGAAATGGTGAGAGAGAGAGGGAGGGTGAGAGAGAAAGAGAAAGAGAAAGAGAGAGAGAGATGGTGAGAGAGAGAGAGAGAGGGAGGGAGAGAGAAAGGGGGAAGAGAGGAAGCGAGGGGGAAAGAGAGAGAGGGGGAGGGCGAGAAAGAGAGAAAGGTAGAGAGACA
>NW_014594921.1:0-644 GCF_000485595.1 Priapulus caudatus | reverse complement strand
CTTATTTGGCGTGGTGCTGGGAGCAGCGTATATATTAACGATGTTTCGCAAAGCCTTTTTAGGCGAATGTCGCAGTGAAGTCATCGCCGATGCGATGGACTTAAAAAAGCGTGAAATACTCATTGCTTTAAGCCTGTCGATGGTGGTATTTGTTTTTGGGGTCTTCCCGCAGTTGATACTGGGAGTCATCGATAATGCGACTCAGGTGTGGGTAGGTTTAATCAATTAACGAGAAAAGCTAATGTACAACGTTCGCAGCAATATACAGGCAAATCTAGGGTATTTTGGCATGGAAGGCTATTGGTTTCGTTACAGTAGTTTTGTTCCGCGTTTGTATAACTGGTGTACATCTCTCGGTTTTGAAGCCGGTAAAATTATGCCGTCGCGGGCATTTTGCTCGGATGAAAGCCAAGGTTATCCTATTATTTTGCTGGCGAAACACTTTGGTACCTTCCCTTTTAACCATGGTCGGGTTGGCGGTATTATGGCGGTAGATCGTCATGGGCCACACGCGCACCATGGCGAAGATTTATTGATTGTCCATGCAAGCCATGTGGGTTATGAATCGGATAGCCAAAGTTTTGGAGCCTATCGACGCATGCAAACACTGCATGGCGAATGTTCTAGTAACTGCGGAAAAATTC
>NW_014594920.1:0-644 GCF_000485595.1 Priapulus caudatus | reverse complement strand
GTTTGATGATTTCTTTGAGCTGGTCTTCGCTGACGACGCCGTGACCGATAACCGCTTGGTTATGCAAGGCGTCTTGGATCTCGGCGAGGGATGTGGAAGCGGTACCCAGTTTGCGTACCACCAAACCTGCGGCGACATTGGCTAAGCTCACCGCAGTAGCTAGGTCGGCTTTGGCGGCCAGCGCAGCGGCGAGTGTGCCGATGACGGTATCACCTGCGCCAGTGACATCAAAGACTTCGCGTGCAGAGGTGGGTAAGTGTATCGGTACTTTTCCTTGTTGAAATAAGGACATGCCTTCCTCACCGCGCGTCACTAATAGGGCATCCCAGTCAAATTGAGCACGCAGTTTTTCGCCTTTTTCGACCAGTTCTTGTTCGCTATGGCAAACGCCCACCACTGCTTCAAACTCAGTACGATTAGGAGTGATTAATGTCGCGCCGCGATACTTGTTAAAATTAACGCCCTTCGGGTCAATAATAATGGGCTTTTGTGCCTGTTTCGCCGCCTGAATTAAGGCGCTGACGTGCGATAGAGTGCCTTTGTTGTAATCTGAAAGAATCACCACGTCGGTGTCGTTGAGTAAGTCTTGAAAAGTTTGCTCCAGTTCTGCTTTGTCGAGCGGTGCGAAACTGTCTTCAAAATCC
>NW_014594919.1:0-644 GCF_000485595.1 Priapulus caudatus | reverse complement strand
CCTCCTCCTCCGCCTCCTCCTCTCCCTCCTCCTCCTCTCCCTCCTCCGCCTCCTCTCCCTTCTCCTCCTCTCCCTCTTCCTCCTCCTCCCCTCCCCCTCGTCCTCCTCCTCCGCCGCCTCCTCCCCTCCCCTTCTCCTCCTCCTCTCCCTCCTCCTCCTCCTACTCCTCCGCCTCCTCCTCCTCCTCCTCCCCCGCTTACACACCAATGTCCAGCGGGGTCAGGTGTGTGTGTGTGCGTGCGTGCGTGCGTGCGTGGTGTGTGTGTGCGTGTGCGTGCGTGCGTGCGTGCGTGCGTGCGTGTGTGTGTGCCCGGTCAATACTTGGACATTCCCCGCGCAGTCCTGGGATCCGATCCGTTGTCAGAAACAGTATTAGTTAGAAACACCCGTGCACGCGTGCGTGTATGATTACGTGGCGTGCGCGCATGCGTGTATGATTACGTAGCGTGCGCGCGTGCGTGTATGATTACGTAGCGTGCACGCGTGCGTGTATATTCACGTAGCGTACACACGTGCGTGTATGATTACGTATCGTGCGCGCGTGCGTGTATGATTGATTACGTAGCGTGCAAGCGTGCGTGTATGATTACGTAGCGTGCACGCGTGCGTGTATGATTACGTAGCGTGCGCGCGTGCGTGTATGA
>NW_014594918.1:0-644 GCF_000485595.1 Priapulus caudatus | reverse complement strand
GATGGTTGAGTAACTTAATTGCGTAAGCAGTGAGGTTGTGTCTATTCGAAATACGTGGACACAAAATTCCGCCTATAATTTACGATTAAATTGAACTATTTCTTATATTAGAAACTGGTAGGAATTATCAATAAAGGCTCCATCCGTGTTTCCATCAGCGCACAGACGCCCACCAAATGGGAAAAACTAGTTTACACGAAATAAATTGAGCCTTGCATGCATCGATCCACCAGAGCTGATAAGATTTCCTATTGTTGAAGTATGCACTCATGTACGCTGTCAGGTGCCTGGTGAGGAATATCAAACATGACATTCCTGATGAGTTTTAAATGTCGTAAACTCTCACGAACCTTATTCATCACCTTTAAGTAAATCACTGTTAACCTCCCCTTGCATTGCCTTGTCACGAGATTCCGGCTGTATGAGTCACCATGTGATGATATTCCCTCTGTGTGAGTCACCATGTGATGATATTCCCTCTGTGTGTATCACCATGTGATGATATTCCCTCTGTGTGAGTCACCATGTGATGATATTCCCTCTGTATGAGTCACCGTGTGATGATATTCCCTCTGTATGTGTCACCATGTGATGATATTCCCTCTGTGTGAGTCACCATGTGATGATATTCCCTCTGTATGAGT
>NW_014594917.1:0-644 GCF_000485595.1 Priapulus caudatus | reverse complement strand
CAATTTCCTCCTTTCCGGGTGCAATTTCCTCCTTTCTAAGCAAAAAAAACGGCTTTGTAATGCGGGTTTCCAACCCTCTAAACAAGAAACAAGAATAAACAAGAAACAACAAACAGGGACGGGGAGGGGGTTTAATTTCCACAAGATAAATATCTATCTTTATTTGTTGTTGTTCTTTTTCTAAAAGCACTCAAAGCTACAGATACCCCTAAGGGCATTTTTGGTTCTTGGTAACCCTTATATACAAAAAAAGAGAACGGTACGAAAAACAGCAAATTTTGAGCCTGTAGGCTATAAAACACAAGCAAGGAGCGGTTTAGATACACTGCTTGAAAACTCCTCCCCTGTTTTAGTGCACTTTCCTATGTTTTCTTTTTTATTTCGCTATCAACTAGACGCATAATATTTTCTAGGATAAAGCGTTGTTTTGTCGTTTTTGGGTTACTTTCATTGATTAAAAATTCTAATTTCAAGCTGTAACCTTCTGGGATTCTTAGTGTCATTTTTCGTATTTTATTTTTTTCCAGGTCTGGATTTTCCCACGGGTAAAAGGATTTTTCTTCATTAAGTTCTGAATACTTTGCTCCAGAAATAAAGTCATCAAATTCTTTTGTTCCTACTGGATCTTTTGTTGTGCTTTTCTT
>NW_014594916.1:0-644 GCF_000485595.1 Priapulus caudatus | reverse complement strand
ATGCAGCACTGGTACTGTTATACGTACCACCTTGAATTGCTGTACCAAATTCGTGGGCAAGATTCATAGGTGCAGACACTACAACGTCAAGATTGAAGGGTGGCAGGCTGATTGTTGCCTTGCTATCTGTCACGCTGATAATGATACCAGTCGTGATCCCTGTTGTTGTCGGTGTGCCACTAAGCAGGCCGTTACTAGTATCGAAGTTTGCCCATGATGGTTTGTTCTGGATGCTGAAGGTCAGTATATCGCCCGTATCGGCATCGCTTGCCGTAGGGGTAAAGCTGTAGATGCTGCCCACATTCACACTGGTGGCAGGTGTACCGCTGATAGTCGGTGCACGGTTGGGCTGAACAACTTCAATACTGAAAGCGGGCAGGCTAACCGCAGCAGATTTACCATCCGTCACACTGATAAGAATATTGGTGGTGGTGCTAACATCGCCCGATGCCGGGGCACCGCTCAGTTCACCCGTTGTAGTACTGAATATTGCCCAAGTAGGTTTATTGCTGATACTGAAGGTCTTGGTATCGCCATCCGCATCGCTTGCCGTTGGCACAAAACGGTAGGTAGCACCCACATTCACACTGGGAGCAGGTGTACCACTGATGATCGGCGCACGGTTCGGCTGCACCACTTCCAAG
>NW_014594915.1:0-644 GCF_000485595.1 Priapulus caudatus | reverse complement strand
TTTATTCTAGATGTAGTCACTTCAGGAGAGCTAACACGCATAACGGGATCACAGCGGATGACTTTAACATGTAAACAATGCTAAGTAAAGTATAAGTGATGGGCATGAACCGATTCGGGTCAACATATAAACATGTGTACCAATTAGCATCTCTTGATGACGTGATGATAATGAACACGTTAAGTGGTGGGTTTACATAACAGGTATATTGTACCGTGTTCTTTCAGCGGTGCCGACTACGGCATCTAGGTGTGGGACTCGACATCTTACACAGCCGACAGCGCCAGCAAGGTGCTATAGTGATCGCGCGACGTGTGGCCATGGTAGCAACATATGACCGCCTACAGTGATAGATGTACAACTACGAGTTATACGGCTGGCTACAGTAACAGTTGTACAACTACAGGACATGCATCTGGTGATAGGGACAGTGGCTGGATACTGTGATAGTGGTTGGCTTCAGTGATAGTTGCTGGCTTCAGTAATAGATGTACAACTACAGGACATACGGTTGCCTACGGTGATAGTGGCTGGCTACGGTGATAGTGGCTGGCTGCGGTGATAGTTGCTGGCTGCGGTGATAGTGGCTGGCCTTGGTGATAGTGGTTGGCTGCGGTGATAGTGGTTGGCTTCAGTGATAGTGG
>NW_014594914.1:0-644 GCF_000485595.1 Priapulus caudatus | reverse complement strand
ATCTATCTATCTAACCACCCGGCCGTCCATGCATTTATCCATCCATCTATCGTATAACAGCCTGACAGATCAGATTTTTTTCGCACCGTATCGCTCTCTGTCGGGAAAGGAGAGAAACTAAAACGCGAACGCAGGCCCCTGTGGCGGAACAGAGAGCATGCAGACACCCTAGGCACATCAGCACGGCCGGATGATAACGTTATGATGTGATGACGTGATGACGTGATAGCGTGATGACGTGATGGCATGATGACGTGATAGCGTGATGACGTGATGGCATGATGACGTGATGACGTGATAGCGTGATGACTTGATGACGTGATGGCATGATGACGTGATGATGTGATGACGTGATGACGTGATGACGTGATGACGTGATGACGTGATGGCGTGATGACGTGATGGCATGATGACGTGATGACGTGATGATGTGATGACGTGATGACGTGATAGCGTGATGACGTGATGGCGTGATGACGTGATGGCATGATGACGTGATGACGTGATGACGTGATGACGTGATGGCGTGATGACGTGATGGCATGATGACGTGATGACGTGATGACGTGATGACGTGATGACGTGATAGCGTGATGGCGTGATGACGTGATGACGTGATGACGTGATGACGTGATGACGTGATG
>NW_014594913.1:0-644 GCF_000485595.1 Priapulus caudatus | reverse complement strand
CCTGGTGACATCCTACTAGAAGGATCACATCCCTGGTGACATCCTAGTAGAAGGATCACATCCCAGGTGACATCCTAGTAGAAGGATCCCATCCCTGGTGACATCTTAGTAGAAGAATCCCATCCCTGGTGACATCCTACTAGAAGGATCCCATCCCTGGTGACATCCTGGTAGAGGGATCACATCCCTGGTGACATCCTAGTAGAAGGATCCCATCCCTGGTGACATCCTGGTAGAGGGATCACATCCCTGGTGACATCCTAGTAGAAGGATGACATCCCTGGTGACATCTTAGTATAAGGATCACATCCCTGGTGACATCTTAGTAGAAAAATGAAATCGCTGGTCACGTCGTAGCAGAATCCTTGGTGACAACCCATAAGGGTGACATCCCATAAAAGTGACATTCTTTGTGACATCCTATTAGAAGGGTGACATCCTTGGTGACATCATTGTGGAAGGGTGACATTTTTGGTGACATCAATGGTGACATCCCATAAGGGTGACATCTTAGTAGACGGGTGACATTCCTGGTGACATCCTTGAGGTTGAGATCCCTGTTGATTTTTGCCTCACTTTGCCCCACCATACTCCCTCCATCCCTCTCTCTCGATCTCTCTCTCTTTCTTCTTCTCTCTCTCTCC
>NW_014594912.1:0-645 GCF_000485595.1 Priapulus caudatus | reverse complement strand
CGAATTTTCCTGCACCTGTTCGCTGGAAAGAACTCGCGATATGTTGATTTCACTCGGCAAAGCTGAAATCGACAAAATAATATCCGAACAGGAAGAGGTGAGCATCACCTGCGAATTCTGTAATCAACGCTACCCGTTTGATAGAGTTGATCTCGAACTTTTGTTTAAACCTGACGAAGGCCTGCCGCTTAGTACTACACGACACTAAATTATCACGCTAACGATAAAGCTAATACCAATAAAACCATGAAAAAAGTCATGCTGGTCACCGGCGCAAGCCGAGGCATAGGTGCAGAAACCGCCAGGCTCGCCGCCCGCGCAGGTTTTGATGTTTGCGTTAATTACCATAGCAACGAAATTGCAGCGCTTGATGTGGTTGAATCGATCCTTGAAACAGGCCAGCGCGGCATTGCGGTAAAAGCCGATATTGCTAACGAGACCGAAGCGCAGACTTATTTAAAACAGTCGATCAAGCACTCGGTCCAATATCAGCGCTGGTGAACAACGCCGGAATTCTCGGACAACAAAGCGATCTTGAGGATATCTCCCTACAGCGTTTTAAACGTATTTTCGAAACCAATGTTTTCGGCAGTTTTCTCTGCGCACGCGAAGCCATCAAACGCATGTCGCATAAACACGGTGGCA
>NW_014594911.1:0-645 GCF_000485595.1 Priapulus caudatus | reverse complement strand
CTTTCCTGCCGTGCCTGGTCCATACCATTATACCGTACCGGACCGTTCTGCACCGTGTCGTACTGATCGTGCCATGTCAGGCGTTACCGCGATGTACAATGTCGTACAACGATATATATGCACTACATGGTATTTGTTATAGCATATTATATTATACAAACCGATGTTGTACCCTGTTACACTACCCCCTGCTGTGCCGTGTCTATGGAGTACTGGATTAAGCATATTGACAGATTCGTTTCGATTCGTGGACGACATAACATACGCAGAACAAAGAGCACAGGACAGAACACGCAATTCCCAACACGCAACACATAACACACAGCACAGCACACAGTACACAACACATATTGCAGCAAGCAAGATATGACACACAGCACACAACTAGACTGGTACCCGTCCCTTCTCACAAGCTCGATATAAGACACCTCTTATATCGAGCTTGTGAGAAGAGGCGGGTACCATACAGTCTAAGTACACAACACACATCGCGCAACACATTATACACAACACACAGCGCACAACACGCAACACACAATACACAACACACAGCACATAACATACAATACTCAACACGCAACACAACATACAACACCCAACACACAACACACAACACGCAACAGAACTCAGAAGACAGAATGCGCG
>NW_014594910.1:0-645 GCF_000485595.1 Priapulus caudatus | reverse complement strand
TTCTAGACAATGTCTACAACATCGTCGCGACCTACCTCTGCCATTCTAGATGATGTCTGCGACCTACCTCTGCCCGTCTAGACGACGTCTATAACATCGCTGCAACCTACCTCTGCCCTTCTAGACAATGTCTACAACATCGTCGCGACGTACCTCTGCCATTCTAGACAATGTCTACAACATCGCTGCGACCTACCTCTGCCATTCTAGACAATGTCTACAACATCGCTGCAACCTACCTCTGCCCTTCTGGATGATGTCTACAACATCGTCGCAACATACCTATGACCTTCTAGACAATGTCTACAACATTGCTGCGACCTACCTCTGCCATTCTAGACAATGTCTACAACATCGTCGCGACCTACCTCTGCCATTCTAGACAATGTCTACAACATCGTCGCGACCTACCTATGCCCTTCTAGACAATGTCTACAACATCGTTGCAACCTACCTCTGCCCTTCTAGACAATGTCTACAATATCGTCACGACCTACCTATGCCCAATTAGACAATGTCTACAACATCGCTGCAACCTACCTCTGCTCTTCTAGACAATGTATACAACATCGTCGCGACCTACCTCTGCCATTCTGGATGATGTCTGCGACCTACCTCTGCCCGTCTAGACGACGTCTAGTATAA
>NW_014594909.1:0-645 GCF_000485595.1 Priapulus caudatus | reverse complement strand
GCGATGCCTGCCAACAATCGAATTTTGCAGTGGGTTAAATCAAGAAACTGAAGCAACCATTTACTTTTTAGGGCTTAGTGCAGCAGTCAACAGTTTTGCAGTCACATCCACGACAGGAATAACGCGTTCATATTGCATTCGTTTGGGCCCTATCACGCCTAACACACCAATTTGATTATCTTCCAACTGATAAGGCGCTGTCACCACGCTACAATCATCAAAAATAGTATAGCCAGATTCTTTGCCGATAAATATCTGCACACCTTCGGCTTGCAAACATTTATCTAACAGGCTCAATACGTCACGTTTTTGGTTGAATGCGGTGAATAACTGACGCAATTTTTGAATATCACCCAAATCGTCATAATCCATTAAATTGGTTCGACCTGCTATTAAGCAACCGTTTTCAACCGCTGACTCTTCAAAATCTAGCGCTTCCTCGCCCAACTCAATCGCCGATAACATCATCTGATTCATGTCTTTACGCACTTGCTTCATATCATTGAGCAATATATCTCGCGCTTGGCTCAATCCTTTTCCTACCAATATTTCACTCAAATAATTACTCGACTGCTGTAATTCAGAACTAGAGAAATCACGCTTTACTTCAATCATACGATTTTGCACATCATTATTTACCATTAC
>NW_014594908.1:0-645 GCF_000485595.1 Priapulus caudatus | reverse complement strand
GGTGCGACCACGCTAACACGTATCATGTTACGGCGCGACCATGCTACGCGACATGACGTGGCCCGACCACTCTACACGTATCGTGTTACGGCGCGACCACGCTACGCGACATGACGTGGCGCGACCACGCTACACGTATCATGTTATGGTGCGAGCACGCTACACGACATGACATGGTGCGACCACGCTACACGTATCATGTTAGTTACGGCGCGACCACGCTACACGACATGACGTGGTGCGACCACGCTACACGTATCATGTTACGGCGTCCACGTCATGTCACGTAGCGTGGTCGCGTCGTAACCTGATACGTGTAGCGTGGTCGGGCCACGTCATGTCGCGTAGCGTGGTCACACTTGCGACCACGCTACACATGATACGTTACGGCGCGACCACGCTACACGTATCATGTTACGGCGCGACCACGCCACGCGACATGACGTGGTGCGACCACGCTACACGTATCGTGTTATGGCGCGACCACGCTACGCGACATGACGTGGCGCGACCACGCTACACGTATCATGTTACGGCGCGACCATGCTACACGTATCATGTTACGGCATGACCACGCTACACGTATCGTGTTACGGCGCGACCACGCTACACGTATCATGTTATGGCGCGACCACGCTACGCGAC
>NW_014594907.1:0-645 GCF_000485595.1 Priapulus caudatus | reverse complement strand
TCTCTTCAACTAGTGCCAACGCAAAAGCATCTATACTGCCTCTATCACCCCTCACCTCAATCAGTACACCATCGCCATCATTACTTACCCGTCCTACCAGTGCGTAGCGCTGCGCTAATTGCCAAACGGTGGGACGAAAACCTACGCCTTGCACCACCCCACGCACACGAATGCTTTCGGCATAGGCGTTATTCAACGGCCCAGTAATCCCATTTGATGTGTGATACGAATCCACTGATACCAATCCTGCATGCCTTCACCTTGGGTAGCAGACAGTTGTAATACTTTGATGCGTGGGTTTACACGTCGTGCATATTCAATGCATAAATCCACATCAAAATCCAGATAGGGCAAAAGATCCATTTTAGTCAACAACATGATATCCGCAGCATGAAACATATCAGGATATTTTAAAGGCTTATCTTCACCCTCGGTGATCGAGAGAATCGCTACTTTATGCTCCTCTCCAAGATCAAAAGCGGCAGGACACACCAGATTGCCAACATTCTCAATAAACATCACACTAGCTTTTTCAGGCTGTAATTTTTCAATAGCATGTCCAATCATGTGCGCATCAAGATGACAGCCTTTACCAGTATTAATCTGTAAGGCAGGCACTCCCGTGGCACGAATACGTTCTGCATC
>NW_014594906.1:0-645 GCF_000485595.1 Priapulus caudatus | reverse complement strand
ATTTACTGAGAGCTTACTACTATAAGATATGGGCTACCTGATTATGAAAATACCTATTGCCAAAAAACGAATGTCTAAATTCTGTATCGTCTTCCTAATGCTCGCCAGCGGGACATTTTCATACGCGGAAGAAAGAGATTCAGAGGAATATTTCTTTTCAAAAACGTTTGGAGATTTTGCCGAAGAGTTAGAGCTTGCCAAGGAAGATAATAAGATTGGTATCCTGATCATGTTTGAACTGGAAGAATGCCCATATTGTTACAGGATGAAAACTACGATACTCAATCAATCGACAGTGCAGGATTACTACAAGAAATACTTTTCGATATTTAGTGTCGATATCGAAGGTGACAATGAAATAATTGATTTTGACGGTGTTGATATGACAGAAAAAGACTTCGCTTTCAAGATCAACAGGGTTAGAGCCACGCCTGTATTCATGTTTTACGATCTAGAGGGAAATAAAATCACAAAATACACCGGGCCTACTAACGATGCTGATGAATTTATGATGTTAGGTGATTACGTAACAAAAAAACAGTATTTGAAGATGAGCTTTAATCGCTACAAACAGCAGAAAAAAAAGTTATAAGCCTGAACAGGCGATCCTACAGAGGCTGCTGTCGTTAATGAGATTGTATAATA
>NW_014594905.1:0-645 GCF_000485595.1 Priapulus caudatus | reverse complement strand
TATATATATATATATATATATATATATATATATATATATGAAGTTATATAATTAAAGCGTAAGGCATAATATGTCCTCGGTTTAATATAGACTTTGATCGCACCGAGGTGGATTTATGTGTGGGTAGGCTAACTATTCCTAATTCACACTGCATTCACACGACGCGTGCGTCTGTTCGGGAGGGGCCGTCAGTGGGCGCGCTATATTGTTATATATGAAATACGACGGAGGCAGTTAAACCAGGCACGCCGCACTCGCTATCCGCAGAGACCGCCAGGGAGAACGCGAAAGAGATTAACGGGTTAATTAGGTAAATTAATTGGTAAAAACAACCGACGCCGATCCTTGGCGCAGGTACGTTAGCTTTTCAACCTTTGTAAGTAGCGACGAAGGCGGGTCTCTTCACGGCGCATCCGCCGCGAGGCCGCAGACGTCCTTTTCGCGGTGGCCATTGTACAGCTACCCCGCGGCAACGCTTGCATCGTGTTACGACATCGGCTGTATGCGCAGCACGTGAATTCATCCAGGTATAAAAGATGGCGAACGAGGTGAGAGCGTGGGTAGTAATAGAGCCAAACGCACTCACGAGCGGGCATCACACACACACACACACACACACACACACACACACACACACACACACAC
>NW_014594904.1:0-645 GCF_000485595.1 Priapulus caudatus | reverse complement strand
TCTCTCTCTCTCTCTCTCTCTCTCTCTCTCTCTCTCTCTCTCTCTCTCTCTCTCTCTCTCTCTCTCTCTCTCTCTCTCTCTCTCTCTCTCTCTCTCTCTCTCTCTCTCTCTCTCTCTCTCTCTCAGTGCTCGCTATACACTCGCGCGAGTCGAATTGTATCAACACTCCCGCGATAAGACGCAAAATTGACTTAGCGTTCGCCGAGATTCAAAGTGTAGCATGATTTCCTATTCAAGTATTTATGAGGATTTTCTACGAGCAATTTCACACCATCTCTGGGATTTAACGGCGTTGTCATCCCGGGAACAGCAACACAGCAATAATATATATATATATATATATATATATATATATCGTATATTCTATACCTTTCTCATAATCGTATATTCTATACCTTTCTCATAATCGTATATTCTATACCTTTCTCATAATCGTATATTCTATACCTTTCTCATAATCGTATATGCTATACCTTTCTCATATGCACCCGGCAACTTCTATTCGACCACGTGCTGCGTATAAGTAAACAGTAAACGGTGTGTGCGAAGAAATATTTCGTAATTTCAGTATACGGATGGAGTTAGATGGAAGAGTCGCGTCGCTGAAGTCGTATGAGCAGAAAGAGATACTCTCTTCCTCCCTAT
>NW_014594903.1:0-646 GCF_000485595.1 Priapulus caudatus | reverse complement strand
CAATCATTAAGATATTGCCATTGCCCATCACGAACAAAACTGTGACACTTTTTCTCTCCATAATTAACAACTAATGAAGGAGTGAACGTGGGGTTCTCTATGTTTCCATTAAAATCCCAGTGTGCGCCGTTTTCACTATACGGTGAGTTAACAAAAAACCGATGCACCATTTCGCATGCTGGACACCAAACAATATGAGCATCAGGAAGCCCTATCGCTAATTTACTGCTTAGTGATTTCATTAACTTGTAATCTCCGTGCCACTCTCACCTTTCTTTCTGTTCCCCGGTGTAATGCTTACCTTTGATCCCTTAGGGCCATGTTCTCCCTCTTCATCAAACTCACTCGATGGATAAGGATCATTGCTGTCCTCTTCTATTTTTCTGGAAGCCAGAACAGCAGTAGAATCATAGCCAGCAGTTTTCCAAACCAACCGAGAACCAACACCGAGCGCCTGGTGTTTAAGCGCCAGATCTGCACGCTGGTTGTCTGTCATCGTCTTACGCTCTGTGAAGTGAACTTCAAACTCGACAGATTCTGGATTGATGCCTTCAAGTAATAGCTGCAGCCTGAATCCGAGATAGTAAACAGTCGCTAATGTGTCCTGCATCGAATCAATCTCCTCAAAATAATCTTTCTTCAGATC
>NW_014594902.1:0-646 GCF_000485595.1 Priapulus caudatus | reverse complement strand
GGCGTACGATGGTTGGGGTAATGTACTGTGGTTGATGGGGTGCCATACTGTGGTTGAGAGGGTGCTATACTGTGGTTGAGAGGGTGCCAGAGGAATCCCTATGATCTACTTTTGATACTATGGTTGGGGTGGTGTACGGTGGTTGGAGGAGCCGTACTGTGGTTGGGGTCGCCGTACAGTGGTTGGGGGGGGCGGTACTGAGGTTGGGTGCCGTACGGTGGTGGTGGGGGGAGGGTCGTATTGAGGTTAGGGGATCCCCTACTGTGGGTGGGTGTGGTAAGCTGTGTGTGCATGTGGGACTGGGTATTGCTGTGTGTAGGGGGGGGGAGCATGCTATGTGCGTGTGTATGTGTGTAGGGGGAGGGCATTGCTGTAGCGTTATGCTTCCGCTTTGCTGCGTGTGTTGCCGCTGTGTTGAGAAATGTGCGGGCGAGTTACGCAGAGGCAAAAACACGCACAGACTTGCGAGAGAGATTCTTCTTGTGACGTTACGCCGTGCTGCACGTGCTGACACATGTTAATGAGACTAGCAACGTGAGTGGAAGAGAATCTGGCTGAGAATATTATGAGGCTGCAAGGAAGAGCGAGAAGGCGAGGGGGCGTGCGAGTGTGCTCTTTAACTACCAGACCGACTCTGTCTCTCTCT
>NW_014594901.1:0-646 GCF_000485595.1 Priapulus caudatus | reverse complement strand
CACACACACACACACACACACACACACACACACACACACACACACACACACACACACACACACACACACACACACTCGTGCATGCCTGCATGTTCACTTACACGGCAAGTACGCGCGCGTATATTATACAACTATATCCTGGTTGTTCGCGCAACGTGGCGTTTGTACAGTTTGTTGTGGCGGTTTTGTCAACCTCGAAAATCAATGTTGCCTTCGACCTCAGGTTCCGGCCCCCAATTTTTCTCAGTCCGCAAAACTCTGTTTCCTTTGGCTTTGCAAACATGCAATAATTGTTTTGTTAGACGTCAAATCGTGAGTGATTAATTCGAAGGTAGGCGAGTATGACACCAGGAGGTTTATGGACGGCGATGATAAGGAAAATTTCATTAGCTAGCTCGTCTTAGTTCACTTATACGATTCATTATGCGTAACTTTATAGTAACTCTATGAACGTCAACCTAAATGTCACATCAAGCATTCATCAGTCTCGTCACTAATCTTTTTAATCCTTTTCTACATAATTACAATCCAGACGAAATTTTAAATGCAATCGTATTTTTATACTTATATTTTCCATGTGATCAATGTCTTAATTGATGTATATATGTGTTATATATATATAAGCCTATATATATATATATATATA
>NW_014594900.1:0-646 GCF_000485595.1 Priapulus caudatus | reverse complement strand
CATTCGCTTACTCCAGCATCTCATACCTGCTTACCCGTCCGCGTCAGTTACCATCAGCATACTCAAGGATTTATACCTTGCGTAACCTTGAGGGATAATCAGGCTTACCGCCTATCGTTAATTTCACCTATAAACCGGGTTAGGATGTCTCTGTATACCGATCGATCTAAAGAGTGTGCAGGCTTGCCGTTAAAACTCGCCTAACCAGACCGATGTTGCCATTTTGGCTCTGGAGCCGAAAGGTAGCTCTAGCTCCGCTTTCGTCACGGCACGTAACAACGAGACTTCAATTAATTTATCCATACCAGTCATTTCTCACGCGTAATGAATTGTGCTACTCAATTCATCTGTTTTACTGAGTGCTTGGAACCCCACCGTTACCGGTGACGCACCCTCAGTGTGTATATAAATACTACTCATTATAAACTTGCTCCAGTTTCAGATTTACAAAAACTTCTTTGCCATGTTACACCTGCGGGGCATTGCGCCCGCTTAGGAAGTCAGCTCTCCTTTCGGATGGGACAAAGTTTGAATCCCTATCCACCCCGCTACAGGGTGGCATTCGCTTACTCCAGCATCTCATACCTGCTTACCCGTCCGCGTCAGTTACCATCAGCATACTCAAGGATTTATACCTTGCGTAACC
>NW_014594899.1:0-646 GCF_000485595.1 Priapulus caudatus | reverse complement strand
TCTGCGGCACTTGTTTGAGTATTACATCACCACACATCTGCTCAACAGGACCTACCACCAGTGAGTAGCAGAACAATGGTGGGAGACCTGACTGGAATGCCACTATTTTTCGGCTCAGCCATCTATGCATTTGAAGGAATCGGCGTGGTGAGTCATTTTTTATTTTGTCGACAACAATTTTTTTGTATGAAAACAACATTTCTTGAATTTTATCTGCTTTTTAAGGCACGATCTTTATTTAGTCGAGAGTTTCGCGTTGTCGATTTTTAGATCTCGTATCTTCCGGTCTTTGCCGCAGGTCCTGCCGCTGGAGAACAAGATGAAGTCGCCGGAGGACTTTGCTGGACTGACAGGCGTGCTGAACACGAGCATGACGCTCGTCGCTGCCATGTACATCATGGTCGGCTTCTACGGCTACCTCAAGTACGGCGACGACGTGCTTGGCAGCATCACGCTCAACCTTCCCCACGAGCCGTGAGTGTCGCGCTAACGAGCGCCTCGCCATCGTTCCGGCACGCGGCCGCGAGGGGCAGGTACCGGGGCAGGCAGCGCGAGAGGCGGGTACCGGGGCTGGCAGCGCGAGGTGTGTGTCCCGGGGCGGGCAGCACAAGGTGCGGGTCCCGGGGCGGGCAGCACGAGGGGTGGG
>NW_014594898.1:0-646 GCF_000485595.1 Priapulus caudatus | reverse complement strand
CGTGCTGCTGCGAACGATGTATGGGAGGAGGAGGGGGAAGGGTGGATGGAGGGGTGGGGTAGAGCGAAAGACGATATGTAGATGTTCTGATCTCCGGTTTACGGTTTACAACGTCTTTCCCGCGCGCGTTGTGAGCACGTTAGCAACACGCTGGTGCGAACGATGAAGGAGGGGAGGGGGAGTGGGAGAAGGAAGGATGGTAACGTGAGGGAGGTATAGAGGTAGAGAGCGAGGTAGGGAGGCGCGCTTTAGAATGATACACCAGCGTGAGGAGGGTTGTTATGCGGAGGGGAGGGGCGGGGATAGGGTGGAGAGGCCATTCCTATTAGTGTTCCTACTCGGAGGGTTGTTGTTGGAGGGCTGGTACGGTGAGCGAGGGGAGGTTGGCGGGTGGGCCGGCGGTGGGCGGAGGGCGGTGGGGGAGGGGTCGGAGGGCGGGAGACGGGGGACAGTCCGAGCACTGTAGTAATTGGATTGCTGCAGCGTGCATGTGTCCTGATCACGCTAAATTGCGCGTTCAATTTCGTTTTCGTTTCGTTTCGTTACGAGGTTTTTTGCTCCCTGTACGTCACTCGCACTCGCTTGTTTTTCTCATCTCCAGTCTCTCTCTCTCTCTCTCTCTCTCTCTCTCTCTCTCTCTCTCTCT
>NW_014594897.1:0-646 GCF_000485595.1 Priapulus caudatus | reverse complement strand
CACAGCACCCCAAATTTGCAAAGAAACTCTATCACCTGGGGCTAAACGGTAATTTGCATCCAAACCATCACTTCGCTGACTCGCAGAACCATCCTCAAATAAATTGGCTCTTGACTTGCCATTTCTCATCACCCGGATATTGCGATAACTTCCACGCACCGGATCGACTCCACCCGCTTGCTGCAAGAAGCTAAGTACACTATCTGACTGCAAGCCTGCATATTGACCTGGACGTACCACAGCACCAGTAACAAAAACACTCACCGGTGTTGCTGTTAACACGTTCACATAGACTTCAACACCCTCTAGGTATTTTTCCCGTAACTTATTCTGAACAACACCTTGTAAATCAGCCGCTCTTACACCCGCAATTTTTGCCACGCCAACATTTGGAATAAAGATATTACCACGAGCATCAACCACTACTACTTTATCGGCTTGCACAGCACCCCAAATTTGCAAAGAAACCTTGTCACCTGAAGCTAAACGGTAATTTGCATCCAAACCATCACTTCGCTGACTCGCAGAACCATCCTCAAATAAATTGGCTCCAAAAGGTGCATGAGTAAGACGACTCCCAATGGCTGTCTTCACGCTGCTATTATTGGCCGTCTCTGCATGCGCAACATGCGCTACAATAGTGAGC
>NW_014594896.1:0-646 GCF_000485595.1 Priapulus caudatus | reverse complement strand
CACACACACACACGCACGCATATACATATATATATATATACGCACGCACGCACACGCACACACACACACATACACATAAATACATAATCTCGTTCTTTTCGCTGGCAATGCCGACCCATAGAGAAAAGTTTGCAAAACGACGGTAGTTTTAGTTAGTAAACTAATTACTTCTCTACCCGAGAGTGAGGGTTGCTATTCCGAACAATGGCCGCAACGCGGGTAGATTCATTCCTTATTATGCTAGAAAATTCGAAGAGCTGGATAGATGTAGTCTTCTTTAAACGCATACGCTAAAATTGTAGATTTTTAGAGCTTTTTTTGCTCATTTACCTTAAAATCAGAGTTAAATACAAAGTTGATGTTATTCTACGATTAGCTGCTGATTAGACTGCCGATAAGCTACGAGTAGACTACTGATTGAGCAAAATTATGAATTTTACTACTATACGGATAAGCACGTACCGCCAGCGGGAAGATTGTGGAGAATTGTTCGATCGTGATCGATGTGTTACAGTCCCCCAGGGATGGGATTATTCCCCTGGATTAATTCTATTACAGCTAACGACCTGTCTAGCGGAGCGCGCGTGTCTGTATAATTATGTCTCTCTCTCTCTCCTTCTCTCTCTCTCTGTGCAGGGCCGTACCC
>NW_014594895.1:0-646 GCF_000485595.1 Priapulus caudatus | reverse complement strand
TCTCTATGTATGTGTACCATGTCTGTGTGTGTTTACCATGTCTGTGTGTGTTTACCATGTCTCTATGTATGTGTATCATGTCTGTGTGTGTTTATCATGTTTCTATGTGTGTGTACCATGTCTCTATGCGTGTGTACCATGTCTGTGTGTGTTCACCATGTGTGCGTGTGAGTACCATGTCTCTATGTGTGTGTACCATGTCTGTGTGTGTTTACCATTTCTGTGTGTGTGTGTTTACCATGTCTCTATGTGTGTGTACCATGTCTGTCTGTGTGTTTACCATGTCTGTCTGTGTGTGTTTACCATGTCTCTATGTTTGTGTACCATGTCTCTATGCGTGTGTACCATGTCTCTATGTGTGTGTACTATGTCTATGTGTGTTTACCATGTCTCTATGTGTGTTTACCATGTCTCTATGCGTGTGTACCATGTCTGTGTGTGTTCACCATGTGTGCGTGTGTTTACCATGTCTGTGTGTGAGTACCATGTCTATATGTGTGTATACCATGTCTATATGTGTGTGTTTACCATGTCTGTGTGTGATTACCATGTCTGTGTGTGTTTACCATGTCTGTCTGTGTGTTTACCATGTCTCTATGTGTGTGTACCATGTCTCTGTGTGTGTGTACCATGTCTGTGTGTGCTT
>NW_014594894.1:0-646 GCF_000485595.1 Priapulus caudatus | reverse complement strand
ACACGACACACTACACACACACACACACACACACACACACACACACACGCACACACACGCACACACACACACACACACACACACGCACACACACACACATGCTCAATGACATATCATGATGCTAGCGGTTCATATTACGATACGCGCACGCGAAAAAAAACCCATCGGGAACAAACATCAAAGGCGGTAACACTTTACGCATCAACGCGTTGCTATAAGTATAACAGCTGTCTATATGTTAGCATATAAATGAGACATAACCCCACAGGGGGAGACCCTGATGATAAATACGGTATATATTCATCTAGCAAGCACGCGTGCCCTCTATCTGCCAGGGCTGTCACAGCGCGAAGGTCATGGCGGGGCCACGCCGCCAGAGAGCGCTGTCATCGACTAGCGTATACTTGGCGCGCGCGAGGTAATCAGGTGTCAGTTCTCTTTGCCGACCGTGCCGACGTCATCAGTGTCCGCTGGGGCACTGTCACACACGCACACACATACAGCGGTCAGAGAACTGTTAGTATATGTGATCCGTTTGTGAGCGAAGCGATATGAATATATATGTATATATAATATATGTATTCCGAGAATGAGAGAGAGAGAGAGAGAGAGAGCGAGGGCAGAGAGAGAGAGAGAGAGAGAGAGA
>NW_014594893.1:0-646 GCF_000485595.1 Priapulus caudatus | reverse complement strand
CTCTCTCTCTCTCTCTCTCTCTCTCTCTCTCTCCTCCTCCTCCTCTCTCTCTCTCTCTCTCTCTCTCTCTCTCTCTCTCTCTCTCTCTCTCTCTCCTCTCCTCTCTCTCTCTCTCTCTCTCTCTCTCTCTCTCTCTCTCTCCTCCCCCCTCCTCTCTCTCTCTCTCTCTCTCTCTCTCTCTCTCTCCCGCCCACCTTCTCTCTCTCTCTCTTTCTTTTTTCCTCTCGCTTTCGTTGCTCTCTCGGATGTTTTCATCTGATTAATTTGTGTCGATTATTCCATCGCATTTTCGTGCGCGTGACTTGTCTACCTAACACAGTTCGACAAATGACTCGGTCGATCACAAATACGCTGTGAAAGGAAGTGAGGACGCCACCAAATGAATGGCAATTGCTTTTCAAATGAAATGTTCTAATTTGATTTCTTGAGGTTTTTGTCCCGACGAGTTGCTTCTAGGTTTAATAGGATAAACTGATAATATTGAGCGAACGCCGTCGCTGAGCTGGTGTGATAATGTTGCACGCACGCCCACACACACACACACACACACACACACACACACACACACACACACACACACACACACACACACACACACACACACACACACACACACACACACACACACACACACACACACACACAC
>NW_014594892.1:0-646 GCF_000485595.1 Priapulus caudatus | reverse complement strand
ACTACTACATCACGACAAGGAATGCTACTACATCACGACATGGCACATGTCATCACACGGAATACTACTACATCACGACACGGAATATGTCATCACACGGAATACTACTACATCACGACACGGACCATGTCATCACACGGAATACTACTACATAACAACCCGGAACATGTCATCACACGGAATATTACTACATCACAACACGGAACATGTCATCACACAGAATGCTACTACATCACAACACGGAACATGTCATCACACGGAATAATACTACATCACGACACAGGACATGTCATTACACAGAATGCTACTACATCACAACACGGAACATGTCATCACACAGAATACTACTACTGAAGACACGGAATACTACTACATCACAACACGGAACATGTCATCACACGGAATACTACTACATGACGAAATGGAATACTACTACATCACAACACGGAACATGTCATCACACGAAATACTACTACATGACAACACGGAACATGTCATCACACAGAATGCTACTACATCACGACACGGACCATGTCATCACACGGAATACTACTACATCACAACACGGAACATGTCATCACACGGAATAATACTACATCACGACACGGAACATGTCATCACACAGAATGCTACTACATCAAATACG
>NW_014594891.1:0-646 GCF_000485595.1 Priapulus caudatus | reverse complement strand
GTGTGTGTGTGTGTGTGTGTGTGTAGTGTGTGTGTGTGTGTGTGTGTGTGTGTGTGTGTGTGTGTGTGTGTGTGTGTGTGTGTGTGTGTGTGTGTGTGTGTGTGTGTGTGTGTGTGTACGTGTCTATGTATATACCATACATCTATAGATATGTTCATATAGGCGTCAAAAAGTATAAAGTGCGTTGTTTCGGCTGCGCGCATGTCTATATATAACATCAAGAGTACATAATAAAGATTCCCTTGCTAATATGTACCTGGCTTTGTTGGCATATCGCTGTCTATGTCGAGCAGCTTTTGATAGGTGCTGAACCGAATCGCACGCATCATTGGCCCCATCTTCATCATCGAGTACATTGTACTCTCCTTATTGTCACCTTGAATGCAGCTGTCAATCACCTTCCGGCGTGCCTCGTGCGAACCTGGTCGCGCGAAAAGTAGAAACGGCGTGAAAGGCCGAACGTCGCAGTGTCGCGCGCGCGTTGAGTGTATAAACAGAGCGCGCGTATATCATATGTATAACCGTATATCATATGTATATCATATGTAACACCGCCAGCAGTGTGAATATTGGTAGCACGACCCAGAAGACAGTGCAGACCAGATGGGAGTAACTGCCCGGACGCGAATTTTTTTCCCCCAAACGG
>NW_014594890.1:0-646 GCF_000485595.1 Priapulus caudatus | reverse complement strand
AGAGAGGGCCACGATGAACAGGGTGGGAGGTTAGCGAACTATCGTCATCGTCATCGTCGTCGCTTCGCGCATGTAAACAGGTCGCGAAAATAACTAAATCTCCCAACGCGCTGTTGTCAACCCTGGGGTGTCGCTGCTCTGTGACGTCACGCGCGTACGTGGTGATCTCCGACACAGGACCGCAGCGGGACCAGTACAGAAACAAGAGCTAGGTCCTGGGGGGGAGAGGGGGGGCAGGTGCGCACGGGATGTAATTACAAACGCACGCTCCACCTGTTCGCTACACAATAGATATATAATCATCATACCCTATAAACACGTTGTTGTCCGCTGTAGGAACTGTCACAGCTCTTAGTTGATATACCCATACACATGCCACGAACCTACCACGAACCTATATGTATATATATATATATATATATTCAATATTCATTGGTTCATACGTGTCACAATGCCCGGATAATCATGGCACAATGTCGCAGGATTAGAAGCGATAGGAACTGTCATAGCTCTTAACTGATACCCATACACATGCCGGTCAACCCGGGGTGTCGTCTGCTCTGTGGTGCTCTCCGACACAGGACCGCAGCGGGACGAGTACAGAAACAAGAGCTAAGTCCGTGGGGGGGAGAGGGGGGCAGGTGCG
>NW_014594889.1:0-646 GCF_000485595.1 Priapulus caudatus | reverse complement strand
GTGACAGCGCTGTAATGACATGCTGTGACACTGCTGTAATGACATGCTGTGACAGTGCTGTAATGACATGCTGTGACAGTGCTGTAATGACATGCTGTGACACTGCTGTAATGACATGCTGTGACAGTGCTGTAATGACATGCTGTGACACTGCTGTAATGACATGCTGTGACAGCGCTGTAATGACATGCTGTGACAGTGCTGTAATGACATGCTGTGACACTGCTGTAATGACATGCTGTGACAGCGCTGTAATGACATGCTGTGACAGCGCTGTAATGACATGCTGTGACACTGCTGTAATGACATGCTGTGACAGTGCTGTAATGACATGCTGTGACAGTGCTGTAATGACATGCTGTGACAACGTGCTGTGACAGTGCTGTAATGACATGCTGTGACAACATGCTGTGACAGTGCTATAATGACATGCTGTGACAGTGCTGTAATGACATGCTGTGACAATGCTGTGACAATGCTGTAATGACATACTGTGACAATGTGCTGTGACAGTGCTGTGACAGTGCTGTAATGATGTGCTGCGATGATACCATGGCGATGCCACGACGACGCCGTGGCAACACTGCGACGTTCTATCCTTATTCGTCTCAGTCACGGTTCCGTTCCCGTTCCCGTTCAAACGGAG
>NW_014594888.1:0-646 GCF_000485595.1 Priapulus caudatus | reverse complement strand
CCTCCTCTCTCTTTCTCCACTTCTCTCTTTCTAGCTATATATATATATATATCAGTGCGCCCGGTCTTGTGTTATTACCCTTTCAAATGATTGAGTTTGTAGCCGACATTGTTTACATGCCATTTCGTAGGCTTTCTGTAAAATCAATTGCGGCTATTGCATTCCGTTCAATCGGAGCTCACTCAGGCACAGTCTCCCGCTACGATAGCTGAACCGCACGCGAATAAAATCCATGAGATCGTACAGACGAGCCAGATGTGGATTACACGATATCTCTAGCTTAACGTGCTACTGTGCTGCTACTCGCTATATATAGTCCTTCGTCGCAACGTCTCTTCTTCTTATTCATTCTATGCGCGACCGGCACGTGCCGGAATATAGCGATAGAATACGACGAGGTTTAACTCTCCGGTGTTAATATAGGGATCGACGGAAGCCCGCTTCTCGTGCGGGAAAAAATATGTTGTTTGCTCACGCCGTGTGGCATATCTCAAATAGAGAGCAGGGGAAAATGTTGAACGCTGTTCGTTCCCCTAGCGCGGATATTCTTAATCGTCTATTACTATCCTAGTAACTGGCAGACAAGGCTACTCCTCCTCTTCATCCTCTTCCTGCTCCTCCTTATCCTCCTCCTCCTCCTCCTCCT
>NW_014594887.1:0-646 GCF_000485595.1 Priapulus caudatus | reverse complement strand
ATGGTGCTGGTAAAGCGCGCTTCAAAACAGAAATTCCTTTTCTAGATCACATGCTTGAGCAGATCGCACGCCACGGCATGATAGATATTGAGCTAGAAGCAAACGGAGACCTAGAAATAGACGCGCATCACACCGTAGAAGATGTCGGCATTACCTTAGGGCAAGCATTTAATAAAGCCATTGGTGATAAAAAAGGCATTACTCGTTATGGTCATGCTTATGTTCCGCTGGATGAAGCGTTATCTCGCGTGGTCATTGATTTCTCTGGTCGCCCAGGTTTAGAGGATCATGTTGACTACCGCCGCACACACATAGGCAGCTTCGATACCGACTTATTCCATGAATTTTTCCAAGGCTTTGTGAATAGCGCCAAAGTCAGTTTGCACCTCGATAATATACGGGGTAATAACGCTCACCACATTGCAGAAACCATCTTCAAAGCCTTTGGGCGCGCATTGCGTATGGCAGTAGCGATGGATGACCGCATGGGTAATACCATCCCGTCGACAAAAGGCACTTTGAACCGCTAAGAATTGCTCATAGGAACTCAGAATAGTATGTCTTCAATTGCTATCGTTAATTATAATATGGGTAATTTACACTCCGTTGCCAAAGCCTTAGAACACGTTGCCCCTGAAGGCACCCG
>NW_014594886.1:0-646 GCF_000485595.1 Priapulus caudatus | reverse complement strand
ATATATATATATACACACACGAGTATACATAACTGTGAGATCGTATGAGTCTGCGTTAGTGCTATTTGTGAAATTTTAAATGAAGTGCGCCGTAGATAGCTTCGTGTATACCAGTCGAAGAAATCGATAATATATCAATAAATGTGATATAGATAAGAGATATTTTTTGTTTATTTGCTGCATGACACAAAGCAGAAACTCGAACAAGATGTAAAAGAAACAACTGATTGCTAAGCTACACCGGTATATACATGTATAAACTTATATACAACGACGCTAATCTCAGTGTAATTGATAAATTATTGAAATAATTATATCTATACTTATGTGTCGCGTAAATGAATCGCTTTATTTACAAAATGAAAATACAGTTAGAGTCTCGATTATTTGACCTAAACGGGACCTATAGGTACTCGGATAATACAAAATGTCGGGGTGGGGTGAAACAGATAACTGATTACATAGAAGTGGAGTATGAGTATGAAATCACAGATGAAATAGTAGCAGATAGAATAGTGTAAAGATAGATAGCTGTCGGCATGTGTAGCACCGAGAGATGTAGTATGAGAATGGCTGAACATAGTATTTATTGAATTAATTAACGGAACATCAAATAATCCATGACTCAGCCAGTCTATACCGGTCC
>NW_014594885.1:0-646 GCF_000485595.1 Priapulus caudatus | reverse complement strand
CGCCTGTATATTTAGAACCAATTTTACCGGCTGCAGTACCTAGCGCTGGTAATGAAATTGCGCGACCATCGCCTAAACATTCCATTAACATCGCCCAACCTTTACCGACATAATCCACACCGCCGATAATTGAATCTATTGGTATGAAAACATCTTTGCCACGTATCGGGCCATTCATGAATGCTTGATTGGCAGGAAAATGGCGATTACCAATTTCTACACCTTCAGTTTCACGTTTAATTAAAGCTAGGGTAATACCGCGTTCAACTTCATCGCTTAATAATTTTTCAGGGTCAGATAATTTAAATGCTATACCCAATAAAGTAGCAACAGGGGCTAGTGTTATATAACGTTTTGCCCAATTCAGGCGTACACCTAAAACATTGTCCTTACCTTCGAAACTTCCATAACAAACCACGCCCGTGTCCGGCATCGCGCCAGCATCGCTACCCGCATCGGGGACCTGTTAAACCGAAACATGGAATTTCGATGCCTTTTGCTAAGCGTGGTAAGTAGTAGTCTTTTTGTTCTTCTGTACCATAGGTCATCAACAGTTTTCCAGGACCTAAAGAATTGGGTACCATCACCGTTACACCAGCAGAGCCACTGCGGCTACCAATTTTCATAACAATTTGAGAATGACAAT
>NW_014594884.1:0-646 GCF_000485595.1 Priapulus caudatus | reverse complement strand
GTTTTGACTCCGTTTCATTCTCTCGCTCTCCCCCTCTTTCTCTCTCTCTCTCGTTCTCTCATATCTCTGTTACTCTCTCTGTATCTTTCTTTCTCACATACAGACAGTCTCTCTTTCTGTGTCAATCTATTCGCTGTCAGTGACTTCTTTCTTTCATACACACCTTCCGGCGACATTTTTACCACTTACACGACCGGCACAAATTTATCCGGGTATCACAACCAACCATACAAACATAGCTACTGCGACAACACAGAACTAACATACCTGCGGTAACCACACACGCAAACATTCCTAACCATATATACCTGTATACCACCATACGACAAGCACGTAGAGAGATATGCTTGTAACACACACACACACGTAAGCATACTTGTCACAAGCACACACGTAAACATACTTGTCACAAGCACATATGTAAACATACTTATCACAAGCACATACGTAAACATACTTGTCACAAGCACACACGTAAACATACTTGTCACACATGCAGGCACATACGTAAGCATACTTGTCACAAGCACACACGTAAACATACTTGTCACAAGCACATATGTAAACATACTTATCACAAGCACATACGTAAACATACTTGTCACAAGCACACACGTAAACATACTTGCCACACATGCAGGCACAT
>NW_014594883.1:0-647 GCF_000485595.1 Priapulus caudatus | reverse complement strand
GGCGTGCAGCTAAATCCTGCTTCGTTAGCCAGCCAACCTTAAGTGTGGCGATTAAAAAACTGGAAGATGAGCTAGGTATCGCCATTTTTGAACGAGGCAGTAATGAAATAACGCTATCACCGATTGGTGAGCGTATCGTTCAGCAGGCACAGCAAACATTAGAAGCCGCCGATAGTATTAAGCAATTAGCCTTGCATGGAAAAAATCAGCTCGCAGGACCATTACGAATAGGTGCAATACATACCATCGGCCCTTATCTTTATCCTGAGCTGATACCACAGCTCAGTGAAGCAGCACCAGAAATGCCATTGATCGTCGAAGAAAATTATACGTCTGTATTAACTGAAAAACTTAAACGTGGCGAGTTAGATGTCATTATTATTGCACTACCCTTCAAGGAGCAAGGTATCGTTACACAGACACTTTATGAAGAACCCTTTGTTGTATTGCTACCTGCATCACACCCCTTAACCTCACGTAAAACGATCAGCTCAAAACAACTTGAAGATGAAAACGTATTATTGCTAGGACAAGGTCATTGCTTTAGAGATCATGTTCTCGAAGCCTGCCCTGCATGTATACCCAAGCCAGGTTTAGTTGGCGATTTACCTCATACTGTCGAAGGCAGTTCACTAGAAACAATTCGT
>NW_014594882.1:0-647 GCF_000485595.1 Priapulus caudatus | reverse complement strand
ACATAGCGATGCTCTTAGCTGTACCGCTAGGATCCTGTTTTACTGCGATCAGATCAGGGATACCACCACCGGCAGCAAACTCAGTGCGAACCGTGTGACCAGGTGCTTTCGGTGCAATCATGATGACATCAAGATCAGCACGAGGTTTAATCGCTTCAAAGTGAATATTGAAACCATGAGCAAATGCCATCGCTGCACCTGCTTTGATATTTGGCTCAATCTGTTCTGTATAGAGAGCAGCCTGACTTTCGTCCGGCGCTAGGATCATGATGACATCAGCCCATGCAGTCGCCTCTTCGATCGACTTAACTGTCAGACCAGCGCCTTCTGCTTTCGCAGCGGATGAAGAACCTTCACGTAAGCCGACAACCACGTCAACACCTGAGTCTTTCAGGTTGTTTGCGTGCGCATGGCCCTGAGAACCATAACCAATGATGCTTACTTTTTTGCCTTTGATGATGCCAAGGTCACAGTCTTTGTCATAATATATATTCATTTTCTCGTTTCCAGTTTTTAACTTTAAAATTTATCTCCACGGGTGGTGTGGCAGAAAATTGCTCGACTATATTTCCAGAGTCGTTGTACCACTCACTTCAATGTAAGTGTCCTGCATTTTTTCACTTCCTCACATCCTCGTGAATCGTATA
>NW_014594881.1:0-647 GCF_000485595.1 Priapulus caudatus | reverse complement strand
TGAAGATTTATCACCACCTAATAACAAACTGTTGGTACGTTCATCCGCAGATATTTTGCTCTTTCCGGGGATGCCGATAGAGGATTTACCTGCAGTGCCGTTGAGTACCGTGATAGTTTGTGCCAACTCTTTTGCCGAGGCATATTGCAATGGCACCACTTCCATTTGTTCGTCATCGGCGCGATCCATCTTGCTAATCACCTGCATAAGTCGCTCTATATTCGCCGCGCTATCTGAAATAACAATGGTATTGCTGGGTGCATAGGCTTGTAGTTGACCTGTACTAGGAACCAAAGGACGAAGTATGGGAACCAGCATAGAGGCAGGAACATGCTCTACGCGAATAACGCGGGTGACTAAATCATCACGGTTTTGCTCATCCATCTCTTTTTGCGTGTTAACGACAGGGACAGGCAATTGTTTAGCCTTGCTAGAAGGTACAATTTTTATCACATTACCCGTGGGGATGGCGGAATAGTTGTGAACTTGTAAAACCGATAAAAAGGTTTCATACAGCTCGTTTTCATCAATATCACGCCCGGTGATAATGGTGACAGTACCAGTAACTCTAGGATCAACAATAAAGGTTTTTTTGTGATGCGTGAAACCATGTCGATGAGTGTTTTAATATCAGCATTTTTAAGATT
>NW_014594880.1:0-647 GCF_000485595.1 Priapulus caudatus | reverse complement strand
CCTCCCCCTCTCTCTTCACTTCCCTCTCCTCCTTCCCCTCCTCCACCTTCTCCTCATCCCCTCTTCCCAACCTCCACCTTCTTCTCCCTTTCCCCCTTCCCTCTCCCGCACCTCCTCCCCCTCTCCCTTCCTCCACCTTCTCCTCCACCTCCTCCTCGCGCTAACCCCGTCGTCGGCATTCTCTCTGCCGACTATCCGAACAATACGTCGGCAAAACCACCAATAGCTTGATCGATGAGGTGATCGATGAGATAATTGAAGGGTATCCCGTGAAAAATCGCTCGTTTATAACTTCGTTAGCAGCCGCAGCAGCAGCAGCAGCGGTAATACACAATATAATACACACTGAATGGCAATTAGCCGACAAGTGCATAATGATGGGATAATTATATCTGCCGACGAGGGGCGGTGACGTCATCGTCGTCGTGTGCGCAGCAAGGAAAAGCGTGTGTCGGAAAACAATAACATATTGGTGCGCGGGGTGGGTGGGTGGATAAGGAGGAGGGGATGATGACGTAAGCGGTGGTGTTTTCATGAGGGAATTATTACTGGTTGTGTGGGTAATAGGGTTTAACGACCGACGATGCTACTACTGCTGCTGCTGCTGCTGCTGCTGCTGCTGTTGTTGTTGTTGTTGCTGCTGCTGC
>NW_014594879.1:0-647 GCF_000485595.1 Priapulus caudatus | reverse complement strand
ACGCACGCACGCACGCACGCGCGCAAACACACCACGCACGCACGCGTACGAACACGCACACGAGCACACGCACACACGCACGCACGCACGCACGCACGCACACACACACACACACGCCAACACTTCCGCTCCTTCTCTCTATCTCGAAATCACAAAGAATCGTAATTGCAACACACTTATCTCACTTCTATCCTGTACCTCTATACTTTCAACACTTCCACTCTATCTATCTCATTTCCATCCCGTATCCCCCCTAACGCCTACATCCCGCTACATTCCCTACATCCCGCTACATTCTCTACATCCCGCTACATTTCCTACATCCCTCTACATTCCCTACATCCCGCTACATTCCCTACATCCCGCTACATTCCCTACATCCCGTTACATTCCCTACATCCCACCCATCTTCCGCTCCGGCGAACCTCAGTAGTAACCGTGTGAGTCCTTGATGCCGTACCCCGTCAGGTAGGCTGGCACGTAGTTGGGGAAGGCTCCGTACGGATAGTTGATGATCAGGTTGCTGTGAGGTACGCGGTTGATTTTCTCCCCCGGGTTCAGCGACGAGCCGTAGGGGTCGCCACCGTAGCCGTGACGGCCGCCGACGCCGGGAACCTGATGACCTCCTCCTCCTCCTCCTCCTCCTC
>NW_014594878.1:0-647 GCF_000485595.1 Priapulus caudatus | reverse complement strand
GCCAGTGCTGATTACATAATATTAGATGGGCGTGGTGGAGGCACAGGCGCTGCCCCTGAAATGTTCAGAAACCACATCAGCGTGCCAACGATTCCAGCCTTAGCGCGAGCTCGTCGATATCTTGATGCGCAGGGTGCGAGTGGTCGAGTCACACGTTATCATCACAGGTGGTCTGCGTGTACCTTACCGATTTTGTAAAAGCATTAGCGCTAGGCGCAGATGGAATTGCG
Organism: Priapulus caudatus; assembly: GCF_000485595.1. NCBI lineage: Eukaryota > Metazoa > Priapulida > Priapulimorpha > Priapulimorphida > Priapulidae > Priapulus > Priapulus caudatus. The sequence goes on along the minus strand of NW_014594878.1, from coordinate 417 downwards.
ATCTCCAATAGCGCGATGCAGGCGATCGGTTGTGTTGCAGCGCGAATGTGCAATACGAACAATTGCCCCGCTGGAATCGCAACTCAGAAAAAAGATTTAAGACAAAAACTAAACATAGAAAAGTCGTCAGCTCAGTTACATAGCTTCTTTAATGCCTCTGTAGAGTTGATGCAAGTTATGGCCCGCGCCTGTGGGCATGATGATTTAACGAAATTCAATAAAAATGATATCGCAACCTGGCACCGTGAAATGGCTTTATTATCCGGTGTAAAGTATTCAGGTTTCGATCTAAAGCCCGATTAACCCAATTCACATGACGCACTAAACAAAGCACCGGCAGATCACATGGATGTGACATATACAATCGATATAGGTCTCGATCATCGACCCGAACAGAGGTCGTACTTTACTCATCTC
>NW_014594877.1:0-647 GCF_000485595.1 Priapulus caudatus | reverse complement strand
GGGTAGGATTGTTGAGTTTCACGATGAAATTATCGAACAACGCCAACGCGACATTGCCAAAGAAAATGGATTCAAACTGACCGCACATTCCTTGATTTTGTACGGCGAATTTATCGACCAAGGCAAATAACATCAAGCTAAAAATACGCTATGAAATATAAAGATCTACGCGACTTTATCGCACAATTAGAAAAACAAGGCGAACTCAAGCGGATCACAGCGGAAGTTGACCCCTATTTAGAAATGACTGAAATTTGCGACCGTGTTCTGCGCGCTGAAGGGCCAGCCATTTTATTTGAAAACCCCAAAGGTCACTCAACACCCGTATTAGCTAATTTATTTGGCACACCTAAACGGGTCGCCATGGGCATGGGCGAAGATTCTGTTGAAGCCTTACGCGAAGTCGGTCGGCTACTCGCCATGCTCAAACAGCCAGAGCCACCCAAAGGCATGAAAGATGCGTGGAACTCATTACCTGTGTTTCGCAAAGTGCTGGATATGGCTCCCAAGAAAGTCAGAAGCGCTGCTTGCCAACAAATCATTATCGAAAAAGACGAAGTTGATCTCGCCAATATTCCTGTACAGACCTGCTGGCCGGGCGATGTTGCACCACTGATTACATGGGGATTAGTCGTCACTAAAGGCCC
>NW_014594876.1:0-647 GCF_000485595.1 Priapulus caudatus | reverse complement strand
AGAGAGAGTAGAGAGATTCCGAAGCAGATGAAATCAGAACCGCTTCGAAAATGACAGCAGAAATCCTGCCTCAAAGGCAGTGAAAACAGTAAGATCTGTGGCATGTGTTGGCCGAAATGACCTAAAAATGGCATCAAAGACTGGAAAAGCTTCTTCAAAAAGTAAGAACCAAATCCTGTCTTATAGACACTTAAGTGGCCTTTGGAGACAGACTTAGAGCAAAATACCCTAGACGACACGCTTTGCGGATTCACAGACACACGCACAGAGCGAAAAACTCAACAACACACGCTTTAGAGACACACTTGGGCGGCGAGCCCCCGGATGAGATATTTCGAGCTGTTCGGTGAATTGCTGCTGACACCGATTTATAGAATTAGCAGAACAGGAAAAAAGCCAACAGGCGTCTGCTTTTGTGTGAATAAAACGCTAAAATGGCTGCAGTCAGCGGTGCACCGCGTTCCTTTCAACGGCTAATAAATTTATCGACACAAAAATGAAACACACTCAAGCAGCTGGGAGTGTTTCTATATACGAGCAATCGTCTTTTGGTGCGGAAGAGTGCCGCGTGACCATAACAACCGACGAAACAAGCCTCGTTAGCCGTCAATAGTCATCCTACGCACGCAAGTCTGAAACATCTTTAC
>NW_014594875.1:0-647 GCF_000485595.1 Priapulus caudatus | reverse complement strand
TCAAATGACCGCCTTTTTATTGTTGTGTTATTGTCTTATTCGCCACGCATCAGTTTTTTGTTAACGCGAATCATGGCGCGAATTTCTTTTACGTATTCTTCGCGGCGTTGAGAGTATTTAATTAAACCACCTGATTGTGTTTTTGCGTTAACTGGTTTGCCTGCGGCACGATCTTTCTTGCGTACATTGCGTAGTGGCGCGTAAACACGGCCGGTGTTAATGTTTTTAATATAACTACGCACTGATGCATTCACATTCTTGAAGCTAGCAACTTCGTGTTTTGTGCCTTTGTCGCGTTTTTTAGGGGCAATGCCGCAGCCTTCTTTATAACACCATTGACCAAAGAAATTGTTGCCTTGCTGGGCGAAACGAGATTGCCCCCATGCAGACTCGTTGGCGCTTTGTGCTAGAGCTACTTCAAGAGCAACGGCATCCACGCGCTCAAGTAGTTTGTCCCAGTTCTCTTTGCCGGTTTCCCAGTCGACACTGTAACTGTCAGCGGTTTCAGCGACAAAAGTTTTCTTGTTGTTATTTTTTTTAGCAGCAATTAAGTCTTTTCTCAGATTTAATACCTTTTCGTTTTCAGCTTGAATGATGGGCCGCATGAAATCAAAGAAACGTTTTTTCTTGTCTTTTACATCTTTAAG
>NW_014594874.1:0-647 GCF_000485595.1 Priapulus caudatus | reverse complement strand
CTTGTGTTTGAATCAGCATATATGTTGCAGTGGTTTGCCAGAAGATGTGAGTAAGCACCCAGCTTATCAGCATTTATTTGGTAATTTCCCGGATGCAGGTTTAGCCATTTATACGCATCACCACGATCATCAGCACGATCTGCAGGGTAATATTGTGGCAGGGTGTGGCTCGCAGAGCGATGATAATCGGGAGAAGTGTAGTTGATGGATGACTTTTTATTACGCGCTTTATTAGCAGGGATTGCTGTTGCGCTTATTTCTGGGCCATTAGGTGTGTTTATTGTTTGGCGACGCATGGCGTACTTTGGAGATACACTGTCGCACTCGGCGGTTTTGGGCGTGGCGCTGGGTTTGCTCTTTTCCTTTAATGTTAGTCTCGGTATTTTATTGTCATCGGTTGCCGTGGCGATTTTCCTGCTTTTATTTCAAGGACAGAAAAGCCAAGGCAGTGATTCTTTGCTGGGGATTATTGCGCATAGTGCTTTGTCTCTCGGTTTGGTGGTCTTTAGTTTTGTTGAGGGAAGGAACACCGAACTGAATGCATGGTTGTTCGGTGATATTTTAACCGTTACGTGGCAGGACTTAGGGTTTATTCTTATGGCAGTGGTGTTGGTATGGGGTTTATTAGCGCTTATTTGGAAACCCTT
>NW_014594873.1:0-647 GCF_000485595.1 Priapulus caudatus | reverse complement strand
TCTCTCTCTCTCTCTCTCTCTCTCTCTCTCTCTCTCTCTCTCTCTCTCTCTCTCTCTCTCTCTCTCTCTCTCTCTCTCTCTCTCTCTCTCTCTCTCTCTCTCTCTCTCTCTCTCTCTCTCTCTCTCTCTCTCTCTCTCTCTCTCTCTCTCTCTCTCTCTCTCTCTCTCTCTCTCTCTCCTCTCTCTCTCTCTCTCTCTCTCACACACACACACTTTCTCTCTGTCTGTCTCTGTCTCTCTTTCTCTCACTCTCCCCCAGCCTTTCGCCACCTCTTTCACCTCTACTCCTTCTCTCACCTTCCCCCCTCCCCCCACCCCCCACACACACACTGGTGCGGTGGTGGCAGGACCCTCGCGGCAGAGGCAGCGATTCAGGGTGAAGCGATGACTCGCTGAAAGATTAATTAATGAGATGGCGCGCTCGCACGTCAACAAGTGAACATCTTCACACATATCTCACGTAAACACGGCGCGAAGGGGAGAGGGGGCGCCAGGGTAGACCACTCATGTGACGTGAAGGGGGCGCCAGGGTAGACCACTCATGTGACGTGCAGGCGGCGCCAGGGTAGACCACTCATGTGACATGCAGGGGGCGCCAGGGTAGACCACTCATGTGACATGCAGGGGGCGCCAGGGTAGACCACTCA
>NW_014594872.1:0-647 GCF_000485595.1 Priapulus caudatus | reverse complement strand
CCAATAAGTAATCGGCATATACTTCTTTAAGCCACCCATTTTGCGAATATCTTGCTCATGATGCATGGCCATAATCACCGAGCCTGCGGCAAGGAATAACAGAGCTTTAAAGAACGCATGAGTCATTAGATGGAACACACCCGCACTGTACGCTGACGCACCCAGCGCAACGGTCATATAACCGAGTTGTGATAGCGTCGAATACGCTACCACCCGCTTGATATCATTTTGCACAATACCGATTAAACCCATAAAGAAAGCCGTGGTCGCACCAATAATCAAAATAAAGTTCAGCGCAACGTCAGATAATTCAAATATAGGAGACATACGCGACACCATAAAGATGCCCGCGGTCACCATCGTTGCCGCATGGATCAAAGCCGAGATAGGCGTTGGGCCTTCCATGGAATCGGGTAGCCAGACATGTAACGGTACTTGCGCAGATTTACCCATCGCGCCAATAAATAATAAGATTGCGGCGACGGTCATCAACGACCATTCTTGTCCGGGAATAAGGATAATCGTTAGATCTTGGATCTCTGGTAGCTTGGCAAATACTTCTTTGTAATCCAAAGAGCCGGTATAGGCAAAGATAGCCGCGATACCGAGCAAAAAGCCGAAGTCCCCTATTCTGTTCACCAAAAAGG
>NW_014594871.1:0-647 GCF_000485595.1 Priapulus caudatus | reverse complement strand
AGCTTATTGTGTAGCTAAAGGAAAAGAAGTTGTAATACTCCATTCATTTATTAAAAAATCACAAAAGACATCTAAAAAGGATTTGGACTTAGCAAAAAAGCGAATGAAAGAGGTTTCAAAATGAGCAGATCAACACTAACGGATTTTAAGAAAAAAGCACTTTCTAAAGCCGCTGTTAATAAAGAGTACCAATCTCTAGCTCCAGCCTATATGTTACGTAAAAAGCTCATCGCGTTACGCCAAAAAGCAGGCTTAACTCAAGAGCAAATTGCTGATGTTTTACATACACAAAAAAGCAATATTTCCAGGCTAGAAAATGCAAACTCAGTTAACTCTCCAAAACTATCAACAATTGAACAATACGCAGATGCTGTAGGTTACGATATTGAGATTAAGTTCACACCTAAAAGAACACATAGCGAACAAGGATAGATCGCTAGAGCGAAGCGATCCATGACCTTCGTTTATGGCTTTTTAATTAATGGGTGTCTATCACTGCTTCGCCGTATGCAATTCTAACTGTGCGAAACTGGGGACAGTATACTTATGTGTGAAAAACAACAATCTTTGCCATTTAACCAGTTCTCAACTATGATAACTTCTTATGAAATGGAGAATGACCTTCTACAGCGATAAAGTTGAAGCAC
>NW_014594870.1:0-647 GCF_000485595.1 Priapulus caudatus | reverse complement strand
TACTCAAAACCATCGCCGATAAAGAGCAGCCCGATTTACTCATACTCGGCAAACAAGCGATTGATGATGACAGCAACCAAAGCGGACAAATGCTCGCGGCTTTGATGGATATCCCACAGGGAACGTTCGCCTCTAAGGTAGAATTCGTTGATGACAAAGTTCATGTCACACGTGAAGTCGACGGCGGTTTAGAAACCATCGCACTGCAATTGCCAGCGCTGATCACCACCGATTTACGCCTAAATGAACCACGTTACGCAAAACTACCCAATATTATGAAAGCCAAGAAAGAGCCCTTAGAAGTAATAGCCATAGCAGACACGGGCATCGATATAACACCCCGCTTACACACGCTCAAAGTCAGTGAGCCGCCCACGCGTCAAGCCGGTATCAAAGTCGCCTCGGTGGATGAGCTGGTCGATAAACTCCGCAACGAAGCAAAGGTGATCTCATGAGCATTCTCATCATCGCTGACCACGATAATTCAACGCTAAAATCCGCCACGCTCAATGCCGTCACCGCAGCGAAGCTGCTTGGCGATGATTTACATATTCTGGTAGCAGGAAACAAGGCTAACTCCGTTGCAGAAGCTGCTGCCGCAATCGAAGGGATAAACAAGGTACTCCTGTCTGAAGACCTGGCGTATG
>NW_014594869.1:0-647 GCF_000485595.1 Priapulus caudatus | reverse complement strand
GAGAGAGAGAGAGAGAGAGGAGAGCGAAATGATAAGAAAATAATAGTAATGGATAAACATTATTGCTTTTACTGCTAAAATACGTACGATAGACGAAAATAGGTGCTATATGGGTAGATGTCTATCATATATCAGAAAGCATCACAAACGTGAAACAATACGACACGCATTATTCAGGCGGGAAGGGCAGGCTGTCAAAATAAAACTTGAAACTTGACGAATAGTTATATCCATCATAAGTATAAAATGTCATAACTTTTGGCCTTTTGCACTCGTGCACTTCGTTTCGTAAGTTATGAGAATTTGCATTTACAATGTCGTAATCGTTTATGATGCATGCTTCTATAACAACTGTCCCCTACTGACCTCTTCCTCACACATGGCCGTCACCGACGCCCATAGTGTTCTATGTCAATGTTTTACATATTCAAAGGGTTGTAAAGATAGGGTGGCGGCAGTAACGGCAGACTGCGAACGTGAACAGAAAAAGTTTTATGAGTCGAAGACGAAGATGTCCGTACGAAACTATCTATTTTTATTGTTTTTATTTTTATTGATTGTTTTTAATTATTATTATATTATTATGGGGTTACTACATAAAATTACTAGCAACGCTTATCCTGGCAAGCATTCCCTCTCTCTCTCTC
>NW_014594868.1:0-647 GCF_000485595.1 Priapulus caudatus | reverse complement strand
AGAGTCTATTATGTCTAGTATGTCTATTATGTCGATTTATTATAGTCTATTATGTCGATTTATTATAGTCTATTATGTCTAGTAAAGTCTATTATGTCTATTATGTCTATTAGAGTCTATTATGTCTTTTATGTCTATTATGTCTATTATGTCTATTAGAGTTTATTCTGGCTATTATATCTATTATGTCTATTATGGCTATTATGTCTATTAATTTATGTCTATTATGTCTATTATGTCTATTATGTCTTTTATGTCTATTATGTCGATTTATTATAGTCTATTATGTCTATTATGTCGATTTATTATAGAGTCTATTATGTCTATTAGCGTCTATTATGACTATTATGTCTATTAGAGTCTATTATGTATATTATGTCTATTATGTCCATTATGTCTATTAGAGTCTATTATGTCTATTATGTCTATTATGTCTATTATGTCAATTTATTATAGAGTCTATTATGTCTATTAGAGTCTATTATGTCTATTATGTCTATTATGTCTTTTATGTCTTTTATGTCGATTTATTATAGTCTATTATGTCTATTAGAGTCTATTATGTCTATTATGTCTATTATGTCTTTTATGTCTTTTATGTCTATTATGTCTATTATGTCTTTTATGTCTATTATGTCTATTATGTC
>NW_014594867.1:0-648 GCF_000485595.1 Priapulus caudatus | reverse complement strand
GTCTTATAAATAATCTACCTGGACTCATTGCCCCAGAAGCAATATTATTACAAGCATCATGCCTATCTTATATAATAATCTACCTGATTACATTGCGCCCAAGCAATATTATTACAAGCATCATCCCTATCTTATATAATAATTTACGGCAATGTAACCATATTGCTTGGGGGGCAATGTAACCAGGTAAATTATTATATAAGATAGGCATCATGCTTGTAATAATATTGCTAATGGGGCAATGTGCCCAGGTAGATTATTTTATAAGACAGGCGTAATGATGATAAGACAGGCGTAGTGCCCAGGTAGATTATTTTATAAGACAGGCGTAATGCTTATAATAATATTGCTTGGGGGCAATGTAACGACGTAAATTATTATATAAGATAGGCATGATGCTTGTAATAATAGTGCTTATGGGGCAATGTAACCAGGTAGATGATTATATAAGACAGGCGTGATGCTTGTAATAATAGTGCTTATGGGGCAATGTAACCAGGTAGATGATTATATAAGATAGGCATGATGCTTGTAATAATAGTGCTGTTGGGGCAATGTGCCCAGGTAGATTATTTTATTGCCCCATAAGCAATATTATTACAAGCATTATGCCTATCTTATATAATAATTTACGTGGTTACATTGCCC
>NW_014594866.1:0-648 GCF_000485595.1 Priapulus caudatus | reverse complement strand
GTGTGTGTGTGTGTGTGTGTGTGTGTGTGTGTGTGTGTGTGTGTGTGTGTGTGTGTGTGTGTGTGTGTGTGTGTGTGTGTGTGTGTGTGTGTGTGTAAGTGCGTGCGTGTGTGAGCAAGAGGGGGAGAGAATATCGTCCGAACTGACGTCATGTGGATTTCGATATTCGAGTAATTAGGCGAACACGGGAATGCATATACTGCCAGAGCGATTATATATATATATACCCCGTCTACTCTAATTAATTCGGCTTCTGCGCCTGATTAGATGCATGAACGTACGAACGCAATCACGCGCTGTACATCATCGTCTTAGTTCTGCTTTACTAAAGGACTAGACTCGCAATTAATTACTAGAGCACATTACTCTAGAACGAATGAAGGCGATTAGAGGATCGTCACTTACATGGCATGATCGAGCCTATATGCGGACTGCAGCGGAAGAATATTGAGATTTGTTACATATATTGATTCGATAACATTTGCGTTGTTTTGTACCAGCCCAGCAACCATAACGCATATATTCAGGTAACGCGACGCAATACTAATTCGTGAACCATAGCTATACCGTAATTATTCCTATCGCTTATTTTCCCCAATATATATATATGTATATATATATATATATATATATATATATATATATATA
>NW_014594865.1:0-648 GCF_000485595.1 Priapulus caudatus | reverse complement strand
GAGAGAGAGAGAGATGAGAGAGCGAGAGAGAGAGGAGAGAGAGAGAGTGAGAGAGAAAAAAAGAGAGAGAGGAGAACGAAGAGAGAGAGAGAGAGAGAGAGAAGAGAGAGAGAGAGAGAGAGAGAAGAGAGACGAGAGAGAGAGAGAGAGAGACAGAGAGAGAGAGAGAGAGAGAGAGAGAGAGCAAGAGAGAGAGAGGAGAGAGAGAAGAGAATGAGAGAGAGAGAAGAGAGAGAGAGAGAGAAGGAGAGAGAGAGAAGAGAGGAAGAGAAGAGAGGAGAGAGAGAGAGAGAGAGAGAGAGAGAGAGAGAGAACCGGAACAGCGAGATAACTACATTCGCCGCACTCACAAAGTGCAAGTCACGCTCTGTAGACACTCAGAAAAACGCACGACGACTCAGCGGACACGATGAAACGTCCGCCGCTGCTCCACGCCGCCTCAGCCGTGGCTGCTCCACGCCGCCTCAGCCGTGGCGGACGGAAGCGGCCACTGCTCCGGAACCCCCGCTCCGCAATGAAAGCAAAGACCGCATCCGGCAACTCCGGTCGTCCGACACCCAGCTGCTGCGCAACTCTCCGAGAAGCGAAAGTGAATGTTAGCTTTCCCCCTCCCCTACCACCCGCTGCATCATTCGCCCCTCTCCCCCT
>NW_014594864.1:0-648 GCF_000485595.1 Priapulus caudatus | reverse complement strand
ACAGCGACGATGGAGCAGAAACCTATGTCGCATTGCGTACCTTTGTTGGGATGTACCCTATTGTAAGCTAACCCCTGGATCACCTCCTCCTTTTTGAGAGGGGGGATTATCCTAAAGTAAGATTTGACAACAAGTAACACTAATTGTTAAATTGTACTTTAGCTGAGAAAATCCCTCTAGTAATAGGTATCTAAAGTTGACTACAATCAAATTAACAGACGAAATCTTAAGCGATGTGAAACTTCTTGCTGATGAACAAGACCGTTCACCCCATTGGATCATGTTAGAAGCAATCAAAAAATATGTGCGTGAATCAAAGCAAGCCATTGAAGAAGAAAAGGCATGGTTACAATCAGGGATTGATGCCCTGAAAAATGCTGAAATCAATGGTTACGCTTGTACGTCAGAAGAGATGAACGATGAACTTGATCAGCTAAAAGAAACGCTACGGAACCAGTAACTATGGGCTATACAATCCGCTATACAACGGAAGCTGCAGACGATTTGCGTAAACTAACTACGTTTGAAGTTCGAAACACTGGCGAATCTAAGGGCATTGATCATTTACGCTCAATGCTCGAAAACCTTGCTGCTAATCCAAATATTGGCACTCAATACGAAGAAAATTTCGGAGTGCGGGTACATCCC
>NW_014594863.1:0-648 GCF_000485595.1 Priapulus caudatus | reverse complement strand
ATATGAAGGAAGGTATAGCAGTGTGGTATCTACACTAGATGAGATTATGTGAATGAAGGTAGCAGTGTGGTGTCCACACTAGATGAGATTATATGGAGGAAGGTAGCAGTGTGGTGTCTACACTAGATGAGATTATATGGAGGAAGGTAGCAGTGTGGTATCTACACTAGATGAGATTATTTGAAGGAAGGTAGCAGTGTGGTGTCTACACTAGATGACGGGTAGATACCACACTGCTACCTTCCTTCATATAATCTCATCTAGTATAGATACCACACTGGTATACCTTTCTTCATATCCCGTCATCTAGTGTAGATACCACACTGATATACCTTTACTAGATGAGATTATATGAAGGAAGGTAGCAGTGTGGTAGCTACACTAGATGAGATTATATGAAGGAAGGTAGCAGTGTAGATACCACACTAGATGAGATTATATGAAGGAAGGTAGCAGTGTGGTATCTACACTAGATGACGGGATATGAAGGAAGGTATAGCAGTGTGTATCTACACTATATGAGATTATATGAAGTAACGGTAGCAGTGTGGTGTCTATACTAGATGACGGGATATGAAGGAAAATAGTAGCAGTGTGGTGTCTACACTAGATGAGATAATATGAAGGAAGGTAGCAGTGTGGTATCTA
>NW_014594862.1:0-648 GCF_000485595.1 Priapulus caudatus | reverse complement strand
GGAATGTTCATGGTGGTGGGGGAGGGTGGAATGTTCATGGTGGGTGGGGGAGGGTGGGATGTTTGTGGTGGATGGGTGACGTGAGGCAGTTGTTTTGACATTTCATCCTCTATTAACGGCGAATTAGGCGGGCGTTGAGGTGTCCGGCTACATGGGGTGTGGGCCGTCATTTCTGATTACGGCATGCTGCTGGGGTTACTTCGTTTTATTTTAAACTTGCTTTTTATTTTTGCATAATGTGAAATTGGCGGGAACGGAAAAAGATACGTGTACGCAGTAGCACGCGACGTAACGGCATAGTGACAATAAGTGTTAATAAACGTCGCAAACGGCTGCAAATATAGACGTAAAAAGTCACCAGCGTGAAGTCACGGCATCGGAACGTTATTTCGTGGCGCGGCAACGGCTGCGTCCGAAGCTCGGGGATTTCCGTCGGATTTCGATTCGTCATTTCCCTCACGTTCCGTCGCCGCACGCGTGTTTCCAGCGTGGATCGGATGCACGAAGCCGTAGCGGTTGCGCGGAGTCACCGACTGGAGGGGTTTTAGTGTGAAACTTGTGGGCTGACTGACTGTAGGGGTTTTAGTGTGAAACTTGTGGGCTGACTGGGTGTAGGGGTTTTAGTGTGAAACTTGTGGGTGACTGACT
>NW_014594861.1:0-648 GCF_000485595.1 Priapulus caudatus | reverse complement strand
TGAGTGATTTTATACAGCACCATTCGCGTTTGATCTTTGCGACCACCGAGCACGGTTATGAGGGCAGTGGGCGTGGTTTTGCACTTCGCTTTCGCGCCATTCTTGATGCGTTATGTCCTCAATGGAAGTCGCTACGTTTAGAAGAACCGTTTCGCTGGCGTTCTAATGATCCCTTAGAGTGCTTCACTTTTGAGTCTTTATTACTGAATGCAGAGGCGGTAGACGAAAGCCTCATTGCATCGGCAGGCATTGATCAATGTGAAGTAAAATGCCTCAACCGCGATACCTTGATAAGTGATGAGTCGCAGCTGAGGGCTTTATTTGGCTTGTTGGTGAGCGCACACTATCAAACGCGCCCTTCTGATTTAGTGCGATTGTTAGATGAAGAAAACTACCAGATTTTTGTGATGAGCTATCAAGGCTATCCCATCGCTACAGCGGTGCTAGCGCAAGAAGGCGGCTTCGATGCGGCAATGGCGAGCGAAATCTATAATGGTAATCGTCGCCCACAAGGACATTTGATCCCTCAAACCTTGGCGACTCATGCTGGGATCAAAGATGCTCCCTGTTATGTCGGTGATCGTATTATGCGTATTGCGGTACATTCCTCATTGCAGGGAAAAGGTTTTGGCACTGCCCTGCTTAAGG
>NW_014594860.1:0-648 GCF_000485595.1 Priapulus caudatus | reverse complement strand
CGCACCCACGCACCCACGCACGCACGCACGCACGCACGCACGCACGCACACACACACATACACGCATACATACATACATACATATATATATTATATACATATATAAGATCAATTTGAAAATAGAAATAGGTGTCCAAATTTTATTACGTGAGCTTTCGAGAACATGTCTCTTCGTCAGACGACAACAACAGAATCAGATATATATCTAAGTTGCTGCTAGGCTGCTGTGTCTGGGTGAGAGGGGGAGGGGACAGAGGGAGCGAGAGAGAGGGCGAGAGAGAAAGAAAGAAAGAGAGCGAAAGTGAGGGAGAGAAATAGTGTGGGAGAGAATTATATAATATGATATATTAAGATGAGATAATCTCTCGTCTGCTCTCGTTGACAGGTGACAAGTCTTGTGACAGCTCCCGACTGCTGTCACGCTGTCGTCGGATGCAAGGACAAGAACATACATGTCATCGACATCCACTCCGGCAAGATTGTTCACACGCTGAGCGGCTCCAGGGCAGCAGTGCTGAGCGTACATGTACGAGAGATAGGGAGAGGGGAGAGAGAGAGAGAGAGAGAGAGAGAGAGCGAGAGAGAGAGAGAGAGAGAGAGAGAGAGAGAGAGAGAGAGAGAGAGAGAGAGAGAGAGAGAGAGAGAGAG
>NW_014594859.1:0-648 GCF_000485595.1 Priapulus caudatus | reverse complement strand
AGCTCCTGTTGTCGCTTTATTGGCTTTCCCGCTGAGTTATACTACGCCGCGTCAAGGGCGTTTCGGCAAACTCGCCTTGGGAATTTTACTCTACGCTATCTATGCGAATCTTTTGATTACGGGTAAATCCATGATTGAAGATGGCAAAATCCCTAGCGTAGTCGGTCTGTGGTGGGTGCACCTGATTTTCATCATTTTAGCTCTATGGCTGGTGCGTAAACAGTACGGTAAGGCGGGATGAAGATACTCGATAGTTATTTGTGGAAATCTACCCTACAAGGCTTGGTTGTCGCATGGTTGGCCTTGGTGATGTTGGATGTGTTTTTTGCGTTTATTGGTGAGTTGGATAAAACCAATGATCAATACACTAGCCTCAGCGCCTTTATTTATTTAATTTATACACTCCCAGCACGTTTTTACGAATTTTTACCCACGGCTACCCTAATTGGTACATTATTGGGCTTGGGGAACTTGGCTGCTAATTCGGAGTTTATCGCGATGCGAGCTGCGGGTTTCTCGGTTCGAGATATAATTTTTTCAGTACTTAAACTGGGCGTATTGTTGACTATTTTGGCGTTTGTCATGGGAGAGTGGTTGGTTCCCGTGGCGGATCTGCAAGCACGAAACTTTCAAGCGACCCAGAAAAAC
>NW_014594857.1:0-648 GCF_000485595.1 Priapulus caudatus | reverse complement strand
GGTCTGATTCCTGACGACGATAGTTTCTCGAAATTGCTCTCCAGCTTAGGTGTCACCGCCGATACACATGTCGTCGCATATGATGACGAAGGCGGTGGCTGTGCCGCACGATTCATCTGGACACTGCATGTCTTTGGTCATGAAAGCGCATCCCTACTCAACGGTGGCATTCACAGTTGGGCCAACGGCGGCCACGCATTGAGCGATCAGCCATCAACTTCGACACCAAGCGATTACTGGCTGACAAACTCAGGCATGTTTACCGTAGACAGTGATTACATCGCTCAACACTATAAAGATGACAGAGTCGTTCTACTAGACGCCAGAACCATTCAGGAATTTACTGGTGAAAAGAAATTTGCCGAAAAAGGCGGCCACATCCCAGGCGCTATTCACTACGAGTGGACCGATGCCATCGACAAGATAGACAACTTCAGAATGCTCTCAGATAACATACTGTTGCCCGAACTCGAAGCTCTCGGTATAACAAAAGACAAAGAGATTATCTGCTATTGTCAGTCGCATCACCGCTCAGCCTACTCTTGGCTGATGTTGCGTTCGTTAGGCTACGAGAATGTAAAAGGTTACCCCGGCTCTTGGTCTGATTGGGGAAACATAGCCATTTCACCCGTAGAAAGCTGAACAAAA
>NW_014594856.1:0-648 GCF_000485595.1 Priapulus caudatus | reverse complement strand
CCCCTCCTCCACTCCTCCCCTCCTCCTCGTCCTCCTCCTCCTCCTCCTCCTCCTCCTCCTCGTCCTCCTCGTCCTCCTCCTCGTCCTCCCTCTCCTCGTTCTCCCCCTCCTCCTCCTCCCCCTCCTTTTCCTCCTCCTCCTCTTCCTCGTCATCGTCGCGCGCGGAGGAAGGTTTAGTCGTGTGTTTATTGTCGTGTGTAGGGTTGCGTAGAGTGAAGAGATCTAGCAGTATGGGACTTCACACGGAGCAACGCTTTATCGGTGTGTGGGGGCTTCACCGGCTTAATGCTGTGAAGGGCTTCTCCATCTGAAGTAGGGTTTTACTTATAAAGCTTCCTCGTGCGTTGAAGGTGACCGTGTGTGGGGCCTAGTCATGTGTAGTGAGTAGTTCATCGTGCGTTGAAGGTGACCGTGTGTGGGGCCTAGTCATGTGTAGTGAGTAGTTCGTCACGTGTAGTGAGTGGTTCATCGTGCGTTGAAGGTGACCGTGTGTGGGGCCTAGTCATGTGTAGTGAGTAGTTCGTCACGTGTAGTGAGTGGTTCATCGTGCGTTGAACTTGATCACATATAGGGCTGCATAATGTGCAGAGTGGTTCATCATCATGTGGAGGGCTTGGAGCCACCCTCATCGGGGACTGAATATACGCT
>NW_014594854.1:0-648 GCF_000485595.1 Priapulus caudatus | reverse complement strand
TCCCCTCCCTCCTCTCTCTCTCTCTCACCCTCCACTCACCCCCTCCTATCCCTCCTCTCACCCTCCTCACCCTCCTCTCCTTCCTCCCCCTCTCTCACCCCTCTCACCCTCTCTCCCTCCTCCCCCCTCTCTCTCTCTCTCTCACCCTCACTCACCCACTCTATCCTTGCTTCCAGCTGCATCGACAGCGAGAACAAGATCCTCGTGCGCGATGGCCCCACCGTCGCCGCGCCAGTCATCGCCGAGTACTGCGACACTGAGAGCCTCGTGGAGGCGCGCTCTAGCGGGCCCGCCGTCATCGTCGAATTCATCGCCGCCGCTTCGCCAGAGGACGCCGCCGTAGCCGCCGGGTTCGAGGCGGAGTACGAGTTCGTGGAGCTGTTGTCGTCGTCGTCTCGCCACCGAGAGATCCCGTCCACAGGTGACGTGAGAGAGGGAGAGGGGAGAGGGGGAGTGGGAGAGGGGGAGGGAGAGAGGAGAGAGGAGGGGGAGGGAAAGAGGGAGGGAGAGAGGAGGGGGAGGGGAAAGGAAAGAGGAGGGAGAGGGAGAGAGGAGGAGGAGGGGGAGGGAGAGGGGGAGGGAGAGAGGAACGGAGAGGAGGAGGGGGAGGGAGAGGGGAAGGAGAGAGGAGGGGAGGAGAGAGAGAGG
>NW_014594853.1:0-648 GCF_000485595.1 Priapulus caudatus | reverse complement strand
TGATCTGTTTTTTTCACTAATTCAAAGGCAACAGGCAAACTAACTCCTTTGAATATTTTATCCGCGTGGTAATGCGCTTGAATGGCGACATGCATTGCGGTGTTATTTTGTAATTTTTCTTTATGCAATTCAGGATAACCACCCGGTAACCACAGCACATCGGCAATTCGGCATCGTTCAGCGGAGAAAAATACAGTAACTCTGCACTAAGGCTTTTAATAGGCGGATATTTCGGCATAGATAAAACTAAAGGCTTCATCTTTAGCAATCGCAATGCGGATGCCTTGCAGCTTGGCTTCTGGCACTACATCCACAGAGCGGCTAAATTCCACCACCTCAGGCAAGGCCGTCATTACCGCCGCATTGATTTCAGCGGCAACGGCATCCAACCGTTCGACAAAGTCGGCGATCTCGTCGGGATCTACCAAACCCAAGTGACGATACGGTAATTCCATTTCTGCTTTGCGCGGCAAACAGGCAAGTAATATCACCCCCTCAGGCATACTCTGTTCGATAAGGTCTCTATGCCGCTGACTGCCCACGCCATTCGCGATCACACCAGCAAATTGCAGACCGTTTCGATAAGTACACAGCCCATAAGCAATCACACCAAACGTCTGCGCCATCGCTTTGGCGTGAATAACGACC
>NW_014594852.1:0-648 GCF_000485595.1 Priapulus caudatus | reverse complement strand
GATAGATAGATAGATAGGTAGATATATATATAGATACATAGATAGATAGATAGATAGATAGATAGATAGATAGATAGATAGATAGATAGATAGATAGATAGATAGATAGATAGATAGATAGATAGATAGATAGATAGATAGATAGATAGATAGATAGATAGATAGATAAAATAGATAGATAGGTAGATATATATATAGATACATAGATAGATAGATAGATAGGTAGGTAGGTAGATAGGTAGGTAGATAGAAAGATAGATAGATAGATATAGATACATAGATACATATATATCATTATAACGGTTTATCATGGAATGCTTGTCTCACCAGGCAGACGATTCCTGTGCATGTGCATGTGGACGCACACGAGCGACGGTAGTGACACCTCAGGGGGACATCGAAACATTATTTTCGTCGTCTCTTACGTGGCAGGCAGCATGAAATATTTATTAGATGCCCGGGGCAGGAACAGGAGAGCGTGAGAGATTGAGAGAGCGGGAGAACGAGGAGAGAGAGAAATAGGGGGACAAGGGGAAGGGATGGAGAGAAGGTCGTGAGAGATAGGGAGAAGAACGGGGGAGGCAGAGATAGGGAGAGGAGGGGAGGCAGAGAGGGGAAGAAAGAGATAGGGAGTGAAGAGGGGAGAGA
>NW_014594851.1:0-648 GCF_000485595.1 Priapulus caudatus | reverse complement strand
GGCAGTAACCCGGGGGACATAGACCCTCTCAGCGTCAGTGACAACGGCCCGTCACTGACTGGTATAGCTCTTTGACGCATTAGACATGATCTTCGTATGCTAATAGCAATGCCAATAGTGGCAATACTATAATAATATTATTTAGTTTCAAGTTTTACCCTGGGCGTCACCACCACTGGTGAAGACGGCAATGGTTTTACCGGCGTAGCAATCTGCTACTGTATACTGTCCCTCGCTACCCATCAGAGGCACCACTTTCATCGGCTCGCCATCGATAGAAGACTCAGAACGCGTATATGCTCTTATTGCCGTGGTTGCAGGATTTTCTACGTTGGCTGCCATTTTCCTGGAGTATTAGCAGCCCTGCCACTTGAATCTGTTCACTTGAAGCTGGACTCGCACAACACGCAACAAACGCTAAGATCGGAGCGTCTGAGCATTGTGAGCAAGTGCGACAGGCGGCTGAGAGAAAAACAGATATAGAATGGAAACCGATTGGTCGCGTGTTATCACGTGCCGCGGCGCGATACAGCAGCTGTTGAACACCACGCCTCAGATAACATCACTACACAACTCTGCAGAAGCGGCGTCTGCTCAGCCTAAAAACAATACACACATATTGTATACATATATATATATATATATATA
>NW_014594850.1:0-648 GCF_000485595.1 Priapulus caudatus | reverse complement strand
TTGCTTTCACCATTTGCGGATATTGCGCCGCCCACTGAAACGACTGACAGCCAGCCATTGACCAGCCTGAGACCAGTGCGATTTTCTGGACACCGAGCTCTTCGGTAAGCAGCGCATATTGTGCGCGAATATTGTCGTAGAGCGTGACTACTGGAAACCTCGGCCCATCGAATGGCGCAGGCGTATTACTCGGAGATGACGATATGCCGTTGCCGAAAAATTCACCGAAACAATAAAATGGCGAGCCGGGTTGATGGCTCGGCCTGTACCAAAAAACCTTCGTTGCGTTGATGGCTGCCGGTGTAAAAAGTCGGCAACACCACAACATTGTCTTTCGCTGAGTTTAGCTCGCCATAGGTTTTATACGCCAGTTCCATGTCGGGTAAAACGGTACCCGACTGAAGCTGAAAGTCTTTCAGGCGATAACTAAGGTGGTCAGTCGACACTATTTAGAATAGTCTCAGATATTCTTGAACTTCCCAATCGGTAACAGCCTGGTGGTAACGCTCCCACTCATCATCCTTATAAGCCAGGTAAGATCGAAGCATCACCGGCCCCATTACCTGCTCGGCAAGATCATCATTACGTAATGCTTCGAGTGCAATCATTAAGTTTCGTGGCAATCTGCGAATACCTGCTGCTTCAAAC
>NW_014594849.1:0-648 GCF_000485595.1 Priapulus caudatus | reverse complement strand
TTTTACCATGAAAAATTCGTGACGTAGTCAATTTAAGTGGAATAAGCCATACCCTCTACGAGAATATTTCACCAAGTTGGTATTTCCACGGTCCACCTAAGTGTCTATTAAGCCGAATGCAGAGGAAGAGACCATTAACAGATTTAGCTATGTGTATAGAGGCATTATATATTTAGTACTATTAGTAACTACTTACTACGATAATTAAGCAACATCGAAATACAATTTATATAAATAAATATTTGCCATAGAAAAGTGACATAGATAAGATGGCACCCTGCCAATATGAAAGAGCTCTGACACTATCTACGTACGATTAATGCTGTCTGGCGACGAGAGATTCCATCCTAAGAGACGTCTTAACATTTCTTTATATATCAAATTGTCTATAGCTTAGTACTTCTTAGCAACTCCCCCAATACACGACTTCATTGATCGCTTGTTTAATTTTATATATATATAATAAATTATATGACATTATTTTTATAACTGTAATGGGGATTAATTGAATCACCTCATATTGGCATCGCTGGTATATGACGCGATAAATCACCCACGCTGTATAGTTGCCTTGATTTAAAATTATATATGTATATATATCAAGATATATATATATATATATATATATATATATATATAGACAACCTA
>NW_014594848.1:0-649 GCF_000485595.1 Priapulus caudatus | reverse complement strand
CGTGTGTGTGTGTGTGTGTGTGTGTGTGTGTGTGTGTGCGTGTGTGTGCGTGTGTGTGTGTGTGTGCGTGTGTGCACGCGTGTGCGTGTGTGCACGCGTGTGCGTGTGTGTGCGCGCGTATGTGCCTGTGAACGTGCGTGTGTGATATAGGTTCGTTGATATGGCATGTTACACTAAGACGGTGGATAGTGGAAAACAATAAAACTATGAAAAATGGGGATACTAGTGTTAGTGAAATGAAATCGGCAACAGCATTATATAAAGTGTAAAATATATATACATAATAGCTATATACCCGCACCTATTAAATTATTATTTCACCATTACATACACATGCAGCGATTTTACATCGACCATTAAATTATCCATAGTATGTACACACACATACACATCAATTGTTTCCACGTGTTCCCCTCTAATAGTGTATTAAGCAGTCTTATCCTTGATAATATATATCACTATAATATCATGTTATATGTATGTGTGCGTATATAAGCTATATATTATTTCGCCGTTACACACGAAGCGATTTTACATCTATGTTTTTACACTATTTATTCATAATAGACAAAGCATTACACAATCTGTTATGAAACAGTCATCACATTTGGTTTCTTAGTCCTTCGGGGCGATGGGTAAAGCAAAGTAG
>NW_014594847.1:0-649 GCF_000485595.1 Priapulus caudatus | reverse complement strand
ACTACAATCTGTCTGATCTCCCTCTCTATATCAAAAATTCTATCATTGAATCTGAGAAGGGAGCTCTCTACACCCTCCAATCTAGTACTCAAGTTAGACAAGAGCTCTATCAAAGAGAAAATGTGTGGCACAATAGAAGAGTCCAAGGAAGGATCAGAGAAGGCACTTGGTGGAGCTGGGTGAAACTGCTGTGGCTGCTACTATGCCTGCTATCGGAGAACTTACTATAAAATCTACTACTGAAACTGGTGAGACTGCTGAAGAAGCTGATTCTGAAATCGCTGCAGCTGAATAAATAAAATCTCTACCACTCTCTCAGCTAGCTGTCCCATATCAACATCCTCCAAGCTAAAAGTAGCCACGGTACGGCTCATTGGGGGTACTCTGACTGAGGGTCCTACCTCAGGCTCTAAAACATAGTGAACAATTGGACTCGGCCTGGGCACAGGAGAAGATGGACCCTCCCCGTCAGCATGCACCTCTTCCTCATCACTCTCTTCCTCAACAGCTGCAGCTCGACCCTTGGCCCACCGGCCATCAACTCTCACAAAACCTATGTGCCTAAGAGAGTGGTTATTGTAGGTGTCAGTATATGATAGTCTACAAATAATCTTTCCCTCAAAATTGACTTTTGACTCTTTGAAAATAA
>NW_014594846.1:0-649 GCF_000485595.1 Priapulus caudatus | reverse complement strand
GTGTGTGTGTGTGTGTGTGTGTGTGTGTGCGTCCGTGCGTGCGTACGTCCGTGCGTGAGTGTGTGCGTATGTCCATGATTGTGTACGTCCGTGCGTGCGTGCGTATGTCCATGCGTGTGTACGTCCGTGCGTGCGTACGTCCGTGCGTGCGTGTGTGCGTATGTCCATGAGTGTGTACGTCCGTGCGTATGTCCATGCGTGTGTACGTCCGTGCGTGCGTACGTACGCGCGTGCTGCGTGTGTGTGTGTGTGTGTGTGTGGGCGTGCGTGCGTCCGTGTGTGCGTGCGTCCGTGCGTGCGTATGTCCATGAGTGTGTACGTCCGTGCGTGCGTGCGTGCGTATGTCCATGCGTGTTTACGTCCGTGCGTGCGTACGTCCGCGCGTGCATGCGTGCGTGCGTACGTCCGTGCGTGCGTGCGTATGTCCATGCGTGTGAACGTCCGTGCGTGCGTACGTCCGCGCGTGCTGCGTGTGTGTGTGCGTGCGTGCGTGTGTTCATGCGTACGTACGTCCGTGCGTGCGCGCGTATTTCCATGCGTGCGTACGTCCGTGCGTGCGTGCGTATGTCCATGCGTGCGTATGTCCGTGCGTACGTCCGTGTGTACGTCCGTGCGTGCGTGCATACGTCCGCGCGTGCTGCGTGTGTGT
>NW_014594845.1:0-649 GCF_000485595.1 Priapulus caudatus | reverse complement strand
GTGATCACTAGCGTCCTGCGCGTGGTCACTAGCATCCTGCGTGTGGTCACTAGCGTCCTGCGTGTGGTCACTAGCGTCCTGCGTGTGGTCACTAGCGTCCTTCGCGTGGTCACTAACATCCTGCGTGTGGTCACTAGCATCGCACTAGCATCGTGCGCGTGGTCACTAGCATCCTGCGTGTGGTCACTAGCATCGTGCGCGTGGTCACTAGCATCGTGCGCGTGGTCACTAGCATCCTGCGTGTGGTCACTAGCATCGTGCGTGTGGTCACTAGCATCCTGCGTGTGGTCACTAGCATCGTGCGTGTGGTCACTAGCATCGTGCGTGTGGTCACTAGCATCCTGCGCGTGGTCACTAGCATCCTGCGCGTGGTCACTAGCATCGTGCGTGTGGTCACTACCGTCGTGCGTGGTCACTAGCATCCTGCGCGTGGTCACTAGCATCCTGCGTGTGGTCACTAGCATCGTGCGTGTGGTCACTAGCATCGTGCGTGTGGTCACTAGCATCCTGCGTGTGGTCACTAGCATCGTGCGTGTGGTTACTAGCATCCTCCGTGTGGTCACTAGCATCGTGCGCGTGGTCACTAGCGTCCTGCGTGTGGTTACTAGCATCCTGCGCGTGGTCACTAGCGTTGTGCGTGTGGTCACTA
>NW_014594844.1:0-649 GCF_000485595.1 Priapulus caudatus | reverse complement strand
ATCATGGACGTACGCACGCTGATACCCGCATCATGGGCATCATGTAAAAACGCCGAACAATCTTCAATACGTGTACCTTTTTTCATCTCATCCAATAGACTTTGACTGGCCGTTTCTAAGCCAAAAGAGACACGCGTTAAGCCTGCTTTTTTGCATCAAAAAGACGTTGGCGAGACAAACCATTTTCGCCTTTGTGATTCACGTGAACAGTACCTATCCAGCGCCCGCCGGGAACGTAATCTTGAAAATGATCAATCAAGCCATTCCATACCTCTAAATCTGAGTTAAGTTTAATATCAAGAAAATAAAATCTTTGCTGCCATGTGCTTTAGCCTGTTGCTCTAGCTCATGCAGTACTGAATCAATACCGCGCGAGCGAAAAGTGCGTCCATTAGCCGAAATCACATCACCACAAAAAGTACAAGCGCCCCAGCTACAGCCACGCCCTGTCATGATGGGGATAATGTGATGAGGGTATTTATGCCAAGGAAAATCAGTTAAATCGGGTATGGGGAGTTTGTCTAACCCTTTGAGCGGCGGCATCATCCCACCGTTGTCACCATTTGGCAAAAAGACTCCCGCGTATTGGCTCAAGTCCCCCTTATTCAGTAAAGTGTCGACAATATCAGGTAACGTGAAATCCACTTCT
>NW_014594843.1:0-649 GCF_000485595.1 Priapulus caudatus | reverse complement strand
GAGCTTGCATTAGCTTCAATTAATTGCACGTCCTTAATCTCATTCAGCAATAACTGGCAAGTCTTTAAATCAATATTCGAGGCAAACTCCAGTTGCACCGAAATTGTTGCCCCATGAAACACCGGAACATCAACGACCTGGTGGGTGCAACAAATTTCACTATTTCCGAGAATGACCGGTAAATCAGCATCTAATTTAGAGTACTGATTAGTTGGTTGCGCATTAAACGCAATTTGCATTGGATAAACTTCAGATATGGCTTCACGCCCATTTAACAACGCGACTGCCTGCGCCGCGAGCTCGTCTATGGCCGGTTTGCCACGTGATTCAGCTGATTGCAGAAACACCAGATTGATACTGGTTATCTCGAAAGCTTTATGTAATGCAGGTAACACGCCCAGCAAACAGGCAAGCTCAGGACCGGCAACACGCACGCTAGCCTGAGTATATGAGACGTTGATCTCGGCATCCGAATTCGGTGCAAACACCACGGGGAAATCAGATTCTATGGTGTGGCTAACTAACAGAGCATCAAGACCGGAAAGAGTTTCCTCGATGACACCATCATATACAGGCATTAAAACCAGTGCACATTCAGAAAAACTAAGTCAGATGGGTCCTGAACTTCGAGATAGTTATCCGCATAGGC
>NW_014594842.1:0-649 GCF_000485595.1 Priapulus caudatus | reverse complement strand
TCTCTCTCTCTCTCTCTCTCTCTCTCTCTCTCTCTCTCTCTCTCTCTCTCTCTCTCTCTCTCTCTCTCTCTCTCTCTCTCTCTCTCTCTCTCTCTCTCTCTCTCTCTCTCTCTCTCTCTCTCTCTCTCTCTCTCTCTCTCTCTCTCTCTCTCTCTCTCTCTCTCTCTCTCTCTCTCTCTCTCTCTCTCTCTCTCTCTCTCTCTCTCTCTCTCTCTCTCTCTCTCTCTCTCTCTCTCTCTTCCCCCTCTCTCCTTCACTCACCATCCGCGCGAACCTCGACAACAATAACACCACATCACGAGTGTTCCTGTTTAACTAGAAACGAGGAAGGCGCAAGTCAGGTGCTCGCTCACCGGAAGTGCCAGGTGTTCGCCCGCTGCTTCCGGTAGCAGGCACCGTGTGCTGTGTGCTAAAGGCTATGGCGCGCGCGTGACAAAGACAGGAGTCACAGCCCTTCCGTCCGCGCGCCGGTATGGAGGGATGTGTGACAGGAAAGTGCGAGAGAGAGAGAGAGAGAGAGAGACAGAGAGAGCGAATAAAACAAGAGAATGAGAGCGAGAGAGGTGGAGGAGAAGATAGATAGATAGAGAGAGAGAGAGCGAGATAGAGAGAGACGAGAGAGAGAGAGAGAGGGAGAGAGAGAGAGAGA
>NW_014594840.1:0-649 GCF_000485595.1 Priapulus caudatus | reverse complement strand
CTCTCTCTCTCTCTCTCTCTGTCTCTCGCTCTCTCCCCCTCTCTCTCTCTCCCTCTCTGTCTCTCTCGTTCTCTCTCTTTCTCTCCGTCTCTTAACCGTAGCAGCCTTAATCCTAACCTTAACATTCAACCGTATCCTAACTTCATAGCGTCAAGCCTAACCCTAACCCACACTTATCCTGAACCTATTCCTAACCCAAACCCTAACCACAACCCCACCGCGAACATTATATTGACTCTCCGGGGCCTGTACTCTGCGGGATACTGTAGCTATAGCAATTACTGTTTCCGACATGCGGCACACCTGAGCGCACGCGACCTCAGGTGAAACAGTGACAGACGCGCGACAGCGACACTGTGGCGACGCAGCCAAGCAGCCAGACATCAGGCAGCAGAGCACGCGCCGCCTCCCGCAGCTTCCAAACGCGCTCACGTTTCGTTGTCAAGCAACCGGCGCACAGACGGCACCGCGACATCTCTACCGCATGTCGTGAGGCGGAGAGAAGAGAGCGTGCACGCCGAGAAAGAGAGGGAGAGAGAGCGAGAGAGAGAAAGAGAAAGATATGGAGAAAGAGAGAGCGCACGTACTGTGTGTGTGTGTGTGTGTGTGTGTGTGTGTGTGTGTGTGTGTGTGTGTGTGTGTGTGTGTG
>NW_014594839.1:0-649 GCF_000485595.1 Priapulus caudatus | reverse complement strand
CGTTGCCTTGGTCAGTCTCAGTCGATTTACCCGAAATGTTTTTATTGAGACAAATCAAAGTGACGATCGATCAGCCCGGCTTTCGAGCCAGCACGCTGCACATTATCACCACCTTATTAGATGCTAAAAAATATCCCGCCAGTAAAATTGCAGACCTTTACTTTCAGCGATGGAATGTGGAACTTTATTTTAGAGACATTAAAACCAGCATGGGCATGGATATCCTGCGCTGTAAAACACCGGACATGGTACGCAAAGAAATCCTTATGTATTTCATTGCCTATAATGGCATTCGTTGTTTGATGGTTGAGGCCGCAGTAAAAAATTCTGTTGATAGTCAGCGGATTAGTTTTAAAGCCAGTTTGCAAGCTTTGCGACAATGGGAACCACATCTAAATCAAACGAAAATAAACAAGCACGATAGAAATCGTTTAATGGATTTACTATATGAGTCTATAGCAAAAAATATTGTGATAGAGCGACCCGGACGAAGTGAACCAAGAGCGGTTAAACGAAGACCAAAACCTTTCCAATTATTAACCGCTCCAAGACATGAAATGAGGGTTGTTCCACACAGAGGTAGAAGTCATGCTAAACAGGCTTAACTTAGTGCCATTCCTCTCTGACACCTGTTTTTTATAGTATCCTG
>NW_014594838.1:0-649 GCF_000485595.1 Priapulus caudatus | reverse complement strand
GAGAGAGAGAGAGAAAGCGAGGGCGCGAGAGACAACGCAGCCAAACCCATTATATAACGATCGGGAGACTGCCGGAGCAGCTGACAAAAGAGCGATTGTGTTGTGCAGAACATAGATAGACACTGAGCGTGTGCACGTAGGTGTGTCATAGAGCCTCTAGCGGTCAATCATCACCGCATATATGTACGGTCGCACCCGCCGAGGCACCGCGACTGCAAATTCAATATTATCAACATCACTGTGAAACTGGCGAAAAGCTTCCTTTCAAAGGCCGGATAATTGAATCGCACTCGATCGAGCCTACAGCAAATGATTACACCCACAAAAAATGGAAATGCCAGTAAATTTGAGTAGGAGAGCGAATGGCTGCGTGCTAATGCAACTAGCCGCTGAGCGAAATCACGTATTCTCGGGAGTGATAGCATAGCGGTGAGTGAAGAGGGAAGCGAACAACACTCCGAGACAGAGAGAAGCACACTGGGACTACTGCAAAGAAAGACAGAAAGAAAGAAAGAGAGAGAAAGAGAGAAAATGAAAGAGAGAAAGAAATAGAGAAAGAAATAGAGAAAGAAAGAAAGAGAGAAAGAAAGAAAGCGATTAAGAAAGAAAAAAAGAGAGAAAGAAAGGAAGAGAGAAAAAGAGAGAGAAC
>NW_014594837.1:0-649 GCF_000485595.1 Priapulus caudatus | reverse complement strand
AGCCGGTCCGCCACCTGCGCGCTGCAGATTATCGCGAACTAGCTGCCATGCTTGGGTTGGCAATGAGCGACGTTTCAGTCCGTCTATTATGTGTGGCTGATCAAGGGTATCTGTCGGATACAGGTTATGTGATTTGGCGCCGACAGTGTGCACGCCGGTTCCTTTCAGCTGTTTGATAATGAAAGCAGTCAATTTTCCGGCCTTGCCACTCGTTCCTGTGTTATCAGTTCCGAGTGCAGATTTTGCTGCTTTATCGATTCCCTGCAATACTGCTTTGGTAAATGCCAGACGTTGCGTTAAAGAGAACTGACTGCTGTCAACGTATGCACCGGGTTGATCGCTATCGTCAAAATCTTTTGCGTCGACTAGGATTACTTCTTCAAAGCCATGGCCTTTCCAGTAAGCGATCATTTGCTCATTGGTATGCAGTGAAACCATGGAATGATGCTCCTGAGAGTAGCCATTCCAGATAAGAGTAGGTAGAAAGTTTGTTACTTCCGGGTAGGCGGTGTGAAAGTGCATCATCGAATTTAATACATAAGGCTCGCCCATGCCACCATCACCAATCGTAACAGGAAAAAGTTTATCACTGTGTAGATAAGCACCGGCCATGGCAAAATGCTGGCCTTGCCCTAGCGGTCCGGCTGGT
>NW_014594836.1:0-649 GCF_000485595.1 Priapulus caudatus | reverse complement strand
AATTTATGTAAATAACTTAGCGATGAATAACCGGTGCCAAAATCGTCAATTGCAATAGTAATGTCGTTGTTACTTAATTCTTGAAGTTTACGTATAACACTGTCCATATCATCCATAATGGCATTTTCAGTTATTTCTAATTCGATACAATCTCCTGGCACGTTATAGTCTTTTAAAATTGATAATATGTTTTTAACAATATCGTCTTCCATTAATTGTCGTGCTGAAACATTTACCGACATTCGTATTCCAGGTAAGCCGGCCTCGCGCCAACGGGATAATTCTGCGCAGGCGTTTTTTAATACCCAATAACCAACGTCTACAATTAAGCCGCTTTCTTCAGCAAAAGGTATAAATTCTGATGGAGAAATAACGCCGTGTTCAGGGTGGTCCCAGCGCAACAATGCCTCTACACCAACAATTTCGCCACTTTGTAAATTTATTTGTGGTTGATAAACAAGTTTAAATTCGTTGTTGTCTAGTGCGCGATGAATGCCTGTATCTAGTGATAGTTTTTTAATATAAGGCACATTCATTTCATTTGAATAGAATTGGTAGCCGTTTTTACCCTGGCCCTTAACATGGTACATCGCTACATCAGCGTGTTTTATTAAGTTATCCATCTGTGTTCCATCTTGTGGATATAGAG
>NW_014594835.1:0-649 GCF_000485595.1 Priapulus caudatus | reverse complement strand
AACAATAGTGCGCTGTTAGCGTGGGTATATCGCCCCGTGTTTAGCAGACATTAACAACAGTAACCCTGCCTTAATGACTACATCATAGTGCGCTGTTACCGTGGGTATACCGCCCCGTGTTTAACGGGCGTTAATAACTGGTATCACAGTCGCATGCTATAATACACATTCACCCGTGTCGTTACGTCTCTAACAGACACTAGCATGAGAAGTGAACGAGTGAACTAGTAGCTAGGAACTAGTCCGCACTGAGCGTAAGTTCACACATCAGTCGCACGACCGTAGCACATACTATAACGTGGAATGTGTACGAACGTCGCACCGTATTACGTCACGCATGACGTACTAATGAACGATCGAACGTTCTGGATCGATCTACATTACAATACAGACGCGGATCCTCGCCTCCCTCGCTACACCCCGATACGCGAAGCACCCCCCCCCCTAACCATAATCAGTACCCTCCCCCCTACTCCCCAGCGCAGAATTGAAGCGTCCCCACCCACCCAGGGAAGCGCGCTCGCATGCCTGCGGGGAGCTCACCGCTACTGATTGATGCCACTGCTAATCAGGGCAGACTCAATCCTTACACTGCTAATCAGGGCAGACTCAATCCTTACACTGCTAATCAGGGCAGACTCGATCCTTA
>NW_014594834.1:0-649 GCF_000485595.1 Priapulus caudatus | reverse complement strand
TCTCTCGCGCGCGCGCTCTCTCTGTATTCCTCTCAGGTGCGAGCGCTCTCTCATTCTCTCGGTTTCTCTGTATCTCTCTCGCGCGTGTGCTCTCTCTCTCTCCGTCTCTCTCTCTCTTTCTCTCTCTGTATCTCTCTCGCGCATGCGCTCTCTCTCTCTCTCTCTCTCTCTCTCGCGCGCGCGCTCTCTCTGTATCCCTCTCTGGCGCGAGCGCTCTCTCATTCTCTCGCTTTCTCTCCCTCTGTGTGTGTGCGCGCGCGTGCACGCGTGTGTGTGAGTATGTGTGTGACAGAGGCTGCATGCGTGTTTGCTTGCATGCTTGCGTGAGAGCGTCTGCGCGTATCTCTATCAATTTGCCAAGGAATTAGTTGCTGACACAACAGCCCTTAATTCATATTGCCGTTAATCGCTCTCTCCCACGAGAGGAGCTCAACATGGTAATTAATATAGCTTCTCCTGCAATGATCCCTCCCTCGGTGCTTGGAGGAGGCACCAACTCTTGCTAAACGACGCTTCAGTATCAGAGACGGTTTATATAATTGCTGCCACGGTCGCGGGCAATTCAATTTGTCATGATCCACGGATCGAGAGGAGGATTAATCTATCTTTCTCTCACATGCCTACTCGCTCGAATGCGCGCGCGCTCTCT
>NW_014594833.1:0-649 GCF_000485595.1 Priapulus caudatus | reverse complement strand
TGTGTCTATATGACGCAATATAATATATCTGCTGTAATATATATATCGGCTGTAACCTATAGGTGGTATACAACAGTAGAAGGCGTCCATATAGTTGGTGTCAACAGTAGTAGGCGTGTGTGTATGTGTGTGCGTGTGTGTGTGTGCACGCACGCACGCACGCACGCACGCACACACACACACATACAAACCGTACTCTCCTACAGATAGCGCTGGTGCATCGAGGAGCACATCTCGCCATCCTGGCGGGCATGGAACGCTTCGCAAATTCTGCGCATGCGCAGAGCCGTGGATCTCGGGCGCTGCGCGGCATTGCCATGTTCAGCTGCCCAGCAAAGTGCGAGCTCGTGAATGTCGACGCTCACAGCGCCATCATGCGGGCGTTGCGCGCCTTCCCGGACGATGTCGACGTTCAGCAGGAGTGTCTAGCGGCGGTGGCGTGCCTGGCCGACGTCGGCCTCGTGCGTCATCAGTGCGTCATTGAAGGCTTGCACGAGCACATCGTTCACGCTATGCGCATCTTCCACGGGTTTGTCTATATGACGCAATATAATATATCTGCTGTAATATCTACTGTAATATATATATATCGGCTGTAACCTATAGGTGGTATACAACAGTAGTAGGCCTCCATATAGATGGTGTACAG
>NW_014594832.1:0-650 GCF_000485595.1 Priapulus caudatus | reverse complement strand
TACGCACGCACGCACGCACGCACGCACGCACGCACGCACGCACGCACGCACGCACACACACACACACACACACACAAACACACACACACACACACACACACCTCTCACTCCTCTCTCACATACACACCTCTCACTCCTCTCTCACATACACACTACACCATAAA
Source organism: Priapulus caudatus (assembly GCF_000485595.1). Lineage (NCBI taxonomy): Eukaryota > Metazoa > Priapulida > Priapulimorpha > Priapulimorphida > Priapulidae > Priapulus > Priapulus caudatus. Next base: position 486 of record NW_014594832.1, on the reverse strand, counting down.
CCCCGCACATGTATATATATATCACCGTATATATACTGGGCAGCGTCGGCGGCGCCCCCCGAACACTGCAACGCTGAATAGCAGGAGAGAAGCCGCCGGCGGCCATTTACCGTAATTTACCTGTCTCCGCCGCTGCGCTCTCAATGGCCGCGCCGCCGCTCCCGGTGCTCGTGAAAGCCGCGCGCGAGTCTGCGCCGCCGACCGTTGAACGTCGGCAGAGGACAATGCGACGTGACGCGCTGCCGTGGCCATTGTCACAGCGTGGAATGCCGCCGGACGACGACAATCATTCCACCATTAGTGTTGTCAACAGGGAGGGCGGGGGAGGTCCCTGTGGACGGAGAGGGGAGAGAGGGAGATTGGGAGAGGGGGAGAAGGGGAGACAGGGAGAGGGGGAGAAGGGGAGAAGGGGAGAGGGCGAGGAGGGAGAGGGGAGAAGGGAGAAGGGAGAGGGAGGAGGGAGAAGGGAGAGGGGAGAGGGAGAGG
>NW_014594831.1:0-650 GCF_000485595.1 Priapulus caudatus | reverse complement strand
TAATACCATGTGGTCTATTTATTGGATATGAAAATAGCCCGTTTTCATGGGGATAAAAGTGGTTTTTGCGTACGTGCAGTGAAAGCGCGGGTGTTGAAAAAAGGCGGATATGGCAAAGAGTATCGTTTGCAGTCTCATGATATTGATACAGATGAGCGTAATATCACTTCAGTGTATTACAATGAATTAGACCAGGAAATAGTGACTAGCTTAAAGGGGATGACTGGTGATACTTATGGGTATTACAGCTATGATTTTGATCAATCATTTTATTTGAAAGGCACTTTAGGAGAGTTAATACTTCGGCAAATGTTGAAAACAGGACGGTGTTTTTGGCAAGATCAGAAATCTGCACCGTTGAGTCAAGGACAAGCGCGTGAGCTAAACATCTCTTGGAAAGATCAAGGCCAGCATTTGACGCCTGAGGTAAATAGTGACCCAAGTTTTCGGGCGCTCTTTAAATTGGAACAGTTTCATTATGTCGATACTCAGCTTCATGAGTGCGGTGTATTGTTTCACGAGTCTTTAAGCAATCAGCAGATTGTTTATTTTCTTTCTGCACCACCTATCCCTAAGGCGAAAGCGAAAGCAGCCAGTCGGCGGCTCTTAGCGTTAATGCCGGAGGTGGAAGTACCGTTACCGAGTAAAAT
>NW_014594830.1:0-650 GCF_000485595.1 Priapulus caudatus | reverse complement strand
GGTTCATCTGCTCGAGTTTCACGCCGAGTTTCGCCACCATCAACTCGAGCACATCGTGCCCGTATCCGACGATCTGCCCGTTTTCGACGAATTCGAACGGCTCGTACGCGGCCTCGGTGCCGACCACCAGGGTGCCGCGCTTCTTGATGTCCGCGAGCGTGCCGCCCTCGGCAAACGCAAGGCTCGGCAGCGCCAGTGCCGCGCCCGATGCGAGCGTGCTCTGGATAAAGGATCGTCGGGTCAGTTTTCTCATTGCTCTCTCCGCGTTCGGGTCGGGTTGCCGTGTGGGTGACGGACCGGCACGCCGTGAACGCCACGGCTTTGCGCGATTCGGCTAGCGACCGAATGTATGTCGCTATAAAAAGAGTGAAAAATGATTTTTTTATCGGTATGGTTCCAGAAAATGAAACCTTTTAGACGCACCCGCCCCGGCCGTTCGTCCCACTTCAGGAGCCGCCCAGGTGACCCGACCCGAATTCAGCGAGCGCGATCTGCGGTCGCTGCGCATCTTCTGCGCCGTCGCGCAGGCCAATGGCTTCGCGGCGGCGGAGAAACAGCTGAACATGTCGAAGGCGTCGATCAGCCGTCACATCCGCGAAGTCGAGGAGACGCTCGGCGCCCGACTGTGCGAGCGCGGCCCATCCGGATTC
>NW_014594827.1:0-650 GCF_000485595.1 Priapulus caudatus | reverse complement strand
AAACTACGGGTAGCGAGAGAGGTAGCTGCACTAGGGAGAGGCCGCGGATAGCGGGGAAAACTACGGGTAGTGAGAAAGGTAGCCGAACTAGGAAGAGGACAGATAGCGGGGAAACTACGGGTAGCGAGAGAGGTAGCTGCATTAGGGAGAGGCCGCGGATAGCGGGGAAAACAACGAATAACGGGGTAGCCAGGGATAGTGGGGAAGGGCCTCCCGCTATCCTTGTCTCCTCCCGCTATCCCTATCTCCTCCCGCTATCCGTAGCTCCTCCCGCTATCCCTGGCTCTTCTTGCTAGCTGTGGTTTCTCCTGCTATCCCTGGCTCCTCTCGCTATCCCTGGTTTCCCCCGTTATCCCTGGCTCCCGTTATCCGTAGCTTCCCCTCTATAGGTGACTTCACCCGCTATCCGTCGAGCTACGGATAACGGGAGGAGACAGGGATAGCGGGAGAAGCCACGGATAACGGGAGGAGACAGGGATAGCGGGAGGAAGCAGAGATAACGGAGGAAGCCACGGTTAGCGGGAGGAGCCAGGGATAGCGGGAGAAGCCAATGATAGCGGCAGGAGCCCGGGATAGCGGGGGAATCCAGGGATAGTGGAGGAGCTACAAATAGCGGTTAGTGTATGTGTGTGTGTGTGTGTCTGTGTGTG
>NW_014594826.1:0-650 GCF_000485595.1 Priapulus caudatus | reverse complement strand
TACACGTACGACAAGAGATTTCCTCATTAATACGTGTAACCCGACGTATTATTTTTTATAACGTTAAATCGTTGGCAGCTCAGATTGCTTCAATCACGGTGATATTTCGTGAGGGACAAGTGATTGAAGTGAATGCTCGGGTTTCCTTAAAATGATGCTTAGAAGGCGGGCTGGGCTGTCAGGTGAGAGATCGACATTCCACGCTACTCACTGCATGCATCCGCCACCCGTCAATCCGCCATTGCAATTACATTGCCGTTGCAACGACAATCCGCAGTTATATACTCTGTGCTCGCTCGCTGTTGTTAAAACCTTTCTACTCACGTCGCACAGAACATCGCATGTAGTAGTATAGGTTGTCAATGGCGTGAGAACTTCGTGTTGGATAGATGATCTCGGCAACTCCAGCCCAACCCTAGAACAGTGATTGCATTCCGGATGCTGACACATTGTAACGTATTCGCAGGGAGGTCTAGTAGCCTGTCATCATTAGTTGGTTAGTGATCACTGGTCTCCACGCACCGACAAGGGTTGTGGTCACAGTACCACCATTTCTGCTACGACGACCACCACCATCACCATCACTAACCACCACGACCGTCATTACCACCACCACCACCACCACCACCACCACCACCACCACCACCACT
>NW_014594825.1:0-650 GCF_000485595.1 Priapulus caudatus | reverse complement strand
GTAAAAATCGCCCGCGGTTATTCCGGTTATGGTTTACCTCTAAACGACTTAATTCAAGAAGGTAATATTGGTTTAATGAAAGCGGTTAAACGTTTTTCAGCGAGCCATGAAGTACGACTAATTTCATACGCGGTACATTGGATAAAATCTGAAATACATGAATTTGTATTACGCAATTGGCGCATCGTAAAAGTTGCTACCACTAAACCGCAGCGTAAATTATTTTTCAAATTACGCTCTTCTAAAAAGAGATTAGGCTGGTTTAGTCACGATGAAGTTAATGAGGTTGCTAAAACCCTCGGCGTTAAACCTGAAACTGTGCTTGAAATGGAATCTCGTTTAAGTGGTAGTGACGTTACTTTTGATCCACCAACAAACGACAACGATGATGAGCATCACTTTACGCCTGCAGCTTACTTAACGGATGGAAGTGCAGACCCAGCTCAATTACTTGAGAAGGATGACAGTAACTCACAGAAACTAAATTTAATGGCTGATTCATTGCAAACATTGGATGAACGCAGTAAAGACATCATTCAACGTCGCTGGTTAAACGAAGATAAAGCAACGCTGCACGAACTTGCAGATGAATACCAAATTTCTGCTGAGCGTATTCGCCAAATAGAAAAAATGCTTTAGGAAAAATGCGC
>NW_014594824.1:0-650 GCF_000485595.1 Priapulus caudatus | reverse complement strand
CGCAAAATACACCCGTACAAGGCAGCCTGCTCAGATGGTATATCAAGAATCTTTAAGCTCCCGTTCAGATGCAGCAAAACGTGAGGCAGCAATCAAAAAATTGTGTAAAAACAAAAAGGAGCAGTTGGTTTCTAATAACAATTTGAAGGATAGAAAATGACACGAATCAAGCTCAAAAACTGCTCCTCTCTTTTGCCCTTCAAACACTTCATCCTTACTCTGCCAAAGTTGTTTTTTATTAAGCGCTTTGTGGCATGACTTTGTTCTAGGACGCATTACCCTTCGCGCCATGAGTTTGGTCTACATCACCTTTTTATCCCTCGTACCCTTATTAGCATTAAGTTTCTCGGTATTAAAAACCTTTGGTGCGCACAAGCACATGCAACCGATATTGTTACAAATACTGGAACCATTGGGAGAAAAAGGCATTGAGATTACTGAGCGTATTCTTGAATTTGTCAGTAATGTAAATGTCGGTGTATTAGGTGCGGTTGGTCTGGTAGTGTTAATTTATACCAGCATTTCCTTAATAAATAAAATTGAGGAAGCGTTGAATTTCACTTGGCAAGTTAACACCTCCCGAAACTTTGTGAATCGCTTACACCATTATCTGAGCCTGATTTTTTTAGGCCCTATATTGACGTTTACTG
>NW_014594823.1:0-650 GCF_000485595.1 Priapulus caudatus | reverse complement strand
CTCTCTTTCTCTCCCTCTCTCTTTCTTTCCTTACCTCCTTCCCACCTTTACCTCACCCTCTCTCTCTCTCCCTCCTCCTTCTCCATTCATTGACCGATCATCGCTCTGCCCGCAGGTTGAAGTGCAGTGAGATCTGTCTGAACGGCGCGGAGGAAACAAGTGGCATCGTGTCGGAGTATGAGGTGCTGCTAGCGTCGCAGGACAAGATGCCGTGCGATGTCTCCAGCCTCCAGCGAGTCCATGCTGGCTTCATCGTAAGTACGCGGAGGAGGAGGAGGAGGAGGTGGCTGGGGAGGGTGGAGAAGGAGGAGGAGGAGCAGGGGGAGGAGGAGAGGAGGAAGAAGAGAAGAGGATGAGCAGGAAGAGGAGGAGGAGGAGGAGGGGGAAGAGGAGGAGGATGGGAGGAGGAGAAGGAGGCAGAGAAGCCTCATAACGAATCCCTTTATGAAACAATTTGATAGACAGACTTAATGAACATTATAGGATATGTTTGAGACTTGGTAGAGACGTGGGTGATGCCTAGTTGAGGTATCGGTAGGTCAGTAATGATAATTCCGACACCTGGTCTGAGAATTGCTTTGTACGCTAACCTCGATGTTTGCCGTTCCCCAGGACCTGCAGTCTAAGCTGCAAGAGCATCAGCCGTCGAT
>NW_014594822.1:0-650 GCF_000485595.1 Priapulus caudatus | reverse complement strand
GAAAAAGCAAAAATCGTCAGCTCGCTGTATAGAGATCCAGCAGAAATTGTAGCTGCAGAGCTAAGAAACAGTGAACAAAGCATTAAATCATTAATTAAAAACAGGCAAAATACCGCTATTGCATTTCATCCGCCCTGCACCTTACAGCATGGCATGAAATTAAATAATTTAATTGAACCTATTTTAAGTGACTGCGGATTTGAGGTTCAATCGTTTAACGATAAACACCTTTGTTGTGGTTCAGCGGGAACCTATTCAATAACGCAAAAAGAGTTATCGCAGCAATTGTTATCTAACAAACTAGACAACATTAATAAGACAGAACATGACTTAATTGTTACCGCCAATATTGGCTGCCAATTGCATTTACAAAGCGGTACTGCGACACCAGTTAAACATTGGTTAGAACTATTTATATGAAATAAGGCCCTTTCCTTAATTAAGTAAAACCGTCATTATTTTACTCATTGTGCATTGTTTGCCAGCCATTGCGGACAATCAAACTATCTATAAATCTACCGGCAAACGGCAAGATTACCTATTCATCACCAACGGCAAAACAATCATCAGAAAAGTAAAATCTCGCCACCGCCATCCAAAGAAGACATTCAGGCAGCTAAAACACGACATCATAAAGACCTGGCAACGGG
>NW_014594821.1:0-650 GCF_000485595.1 Priapulus caudatus | reverse complement strand
TAGCAATATAACATAACAATATAGCAATATAACATAACAACAATATAGCAATATAACATAGCAATATAACATAACAATATAGCAATATGATATTATAATATAGCAATATAACATGACAATATAGCAATATAACATAACAATATAGCAATATAACATGACAATATAGCAATATAACATAACAATATAGCAATATAACATGACAATATAGCAATATAACATAACAATATAGCAATATAACATGACAATATAGCAATATAACATAACAATATAGCAATATAACATAACAATATAGCAATATAACATGACAATATAGCAATATAACATGACAATATAGCAATATAACATGACAATATAGCAATATAACATGACAATATAGCAATATGACATGACAATATAACAATATAGCAATATAACATGACAATATAGCAATATGACATGACAATATAGCAATATAGCAATATAACATAACAATATAGCAATATAACATAACAATATAGCAATATAACATGACAATATAGCAATATAACATGACAATATAGCAATATGACATGACAATATAACAATATAGCAATATAACATAACAATATAGCAATATAACATAACAATATAGCAATATAACATGACAATATAGCAATATAACATGACAATAT
>NW_014594820.1:0-650 GCF_000485595.1 Priapulus caudatus | reverse complement strand
TATAGTAATCAAGGTCTGTCAATAAGTCAGTCCATACCGTTGTCCATGTACCTGTTGAAGATTCTGCTGCAACCGCTGCTGCAACTTCTTCACGTGGAACACCGTCTTGTGGAGTGATTTTAAAACATGCAAGAATATCAGTCTCTTTTGGAGTGTATTCAGGCATCCAATACGTTTCGCGGTATTCTTTTACACCGGCATCATATTGCTTTGCCATAGTTTCGTTTCCTGTGGTTGAAGAAAATGTTTAGGTCTTATTTCCTAAGAAGGACGCATTCTGTAGTATTTTTGACATAAATAAAACTAAGGAATTGCATGTTTAAATATAAGATATACTTATGGTAGGTGTCAGGCTACATATAAGGATTTCTGATGATTCATTACAGTATTAAAGGGATATTGAGTTTGTAAAAAAAACTGTAGTACTTTAGTTGGTATTTAACGAGCTTCTGGATGAAGCCATGATTTTTTTAAAAAGAATCCTTAAATCAATGAGTTTGTAACTATGCCCCATATTACATTACGTCAAATACGAATTTTTGATTCGGTTGCTCGGTATCAGAGCCATACGCGTACGGCTGAAAAATTGCACATGACGCAACCAGCGGTTTCTATGCAAATGAAGCAATTGGAAGAGAATTTAGGTATCG
>NW_014594818.1:0-650 GCF_000485595.1 Priapulus caudatus | reverse complement strand
AGTCTATTCTGTTTCTCCTCTTCCTTCTCCTCCTCCTCTACTCCTCCCTCCGTCTCTATCCCTACATTCTTCTTATCTTCTCTAATCCCTCCTCCATCTTCTCCGCACCTACTCCCTCCTTTCTCCTACCCCTTCTCCTCTGCTTCCTCGTCCACCCACTTTCTTCGTCTCTTTCCCGTCCCATGCTTCTCCTTCCCCTCTCCGTCATTCTCTGTTACAATTTTAATTTAGTCCTGCTACATCTTCCACTGCTCCTCCTCATCCTCTTTCCCTGCTTAGTGCTTTTTGTTTGTGGCGTTCATAGCGAGTAGGAAAAGTGAGTTTGTAAGAAAGGTTCGATCTCTTTCTGACTGTAGCGGTAGGAGAGATCAAGTAACATCAGGAGTGTCATAATATAGAACGTTGGCAGTAACGCTCCTGGAGAGATTGGTATAGAGTGTTTGTAGGAGGCTTCTCCTGACAGTAACAAGGGGCGGATCTGGCTTTCAGTAGACGGGGGGAGGGGTGATATTTGAATGAAAGCGTGCCACAGGCACGCGGTGCTAGGGTCCCCCATTTTACTAGTATTCGGATGGGATGGGATGGATGAGATGTGATGCGGTACGGTGCGATGGGATGGGATGCGATGGGATATGGGATGGGATGGGATG
>NW_014594817.1:0-650 GCF_000485595.1 Priapulus caudatus | reverse complement strand
ATATATATATATATATATATATATATATATATATATATATATCGTTTAACTATAGCTATAACCGTTATAGATATCAGGAGTAGATAAAGGGATAAGTAGATAAGTAGATAAGTAGATAAGTAGATAAGTAGATAAGTAGATAAGTAGATAAGTAGATAAGTAGATAAAGGGGGTTCCCTTTATCTACTCCTGATAGATATGCATCTGTCCGATGCAGTCAGTCATAGTAGTCGAGACTCGCCAGTGCTTTCGTCTTTGATGTGGTTTTAGGGAAATTTGCGACATATGGCGGAGGCATTACGATGTGTTACTCCAGCGGTGAAGACACGCGTGTAACATCGAGCGTGCTCTCTACATCCCTCGCATCCTTACACCGTGTATATACGCCCATCAGCAAACATACGAACTTAGTGTCGGAGGATAGAGACACAGAACAGCGGAGATACCTAAAAACATAGAATAATATATCGTAACACACACGCGCGCACGCCCGCACGCACGCACACACGCACGCACGCACACGCACGCACGCACGCACGCACACATGCACACGCACAAACACACACACACATACATATATATATATATAGGAGGATACAATGCAAAGTAGACAGTAGAGGATATATATATATATATATATATATATATAT
>NW_014594816.1:0-650 GCF_000485595.1 Priapulus caudatus | reverse complement strand
ACCACGCCACGACACCACACAACACGATAGCTCTTAGCACGATGTGCGCGCCACACTCACCCATGATGCCGACGTCGCAGCAAACACACGTACAACGACAACCACGCCACGCTACACACGACAGCACGCCACGACACCACACAACACGATAGCTCTTAGCACGATGCGCGCGCCACACTCACCCATGATGCCGACGTCGTAGCGGCCGTTGCGCCTGGCCTGCAAGATGACGGCGGCTAGCGTATCACTGAAGTACTGGAAGAGTGCGTTCTGCAGTGCGACGCCTAGACCCAGGATGCGGTTCAGGAACTTGCTGATGTTGCTGTAGTCTGCAACGCAGACAGAGAGAGAGGGGGCTCGGTCAGATATAGCTTATGTATTGAGGGATTTCAGTATAAAAAATAATTAAAATAGATATATTATCATTATAAATTAGTAATTTTAGTATGAATAATAATTAAAATATATGTATTATAATTATTAATTATTAATTTAGTAATTATAAATTATATATTAAGTAATATTAGTATGAATAATAATTAAAATTGTGCACAAGCTTTGTATTGTTACCTAGTTTATAACAATCAAGTTCTGCTGAGATCGAAGATGTATAGACTGAGAGTGAAGTGCTTTTATGTATTATATATTAC
>NW_014594814.1:0-650 GCF_000485595.1 Priapulus caudatus | reverse complement strand
TTATACAGCAAGATTTCCGTGAAAGCCTACTCAATAAAAACTACATTACAAGAAATCGCATGAGATGAGTAATGCAAGCAAATACATCGCCGCTTGCCGGTAAGTTTAATGCATTTTAGAAATTATATTTCCGAAAAACTGTCCCACTCAAAGAGTATTTCAATTTACGCGAACCATATCTCATCAATGCGAAATATAATGTCTTGTAAATTTATGCTTGACAGATGGCTTCGGCGGGTTTCTGAACGAAGAGGGTCGTTGAATCAACATTAGCAACCACTGAGTCGTAAAAAGTTATTACAGCATTGTTATGCTTGAAGGATTCCACTATTCCCACATAAATAAATCCAATATTGCATTACTTACCCACTCATTTTCCCGACTATGCGCGTGCATCTGCGTAAAATAGACTTTCCGGGAGATATCTCCTAAGATCTCGGATTAGCGTAGTTGTCGTTTCACATGGCCTGTTCCCGGGGTTTTCGCACGCCAACTTCCTCAACGCGCGTTTCACAATTACTTTCAACGCCTGCCATCAAATAAATAGCTTGAGGATTCTAACCGCCACCCTTCCCCCACCGCCGCCTTCCCTCTCCTTCCCCCGCCGCCACTGCCATCCCTTTCCCCGTCGCGGTCGCCATCCTTCCCCT
>NW_014594813.1:0-651 GCF_000485595.1 Priapulus caudatus | reverse complement strand
TATTTATCTACTCTTGATTTCATCTACATAATGTTTATATTGTACACTTAGCGAAGATTTCTCCCAACTGAATGCATCCCCCCACCATGCCCACAGAAGGCGCTGCCGCCATGCTTACATCTCGCCGACCTTGCTCGGACTGACGGGTCGTTGCGTCGACGTGATCTCATCGAGGGCGTACCACTCGTTGAGTGCGGTGCGGTCGGAGCCGACGCGACTCTCATAGTGACTCGTCCACGCATGCGACGCGCCGCCGCGGAAGTAGTTGTGCATGCGTGCGAGGTCACACGCACGATGCACGCTCTGAAGGGCTGACCTGCCGGGAGGGGGACATGATACATGATACATGAGACATGATACATAAGACATGATACATGAGACATGATACATGTCACATGATACATGTCACATGATACATGATACATGAGACATGATACACGAGACATGATACACGAGACATGATACATGAGACATGATACATGTCACATGATACATGTCACATGAGAAATGATACATGTCACATGAGACATGATACATGAGACATGAAAGTGGTAGGGGGAGGGATTGAATGCTAGCGATCACAAATACAATCATACATACATGTGTATATATATATGTATATATATATATATATATATATATATATATATA
>NW_014594812.1:0-651 GCF_000485595.1 Priapulus caudatus | reverse complement strand
ACAACAAACAACACACACACACACACACACACACACACACACACACACACACACACACACACACACACACACACACACACACACACAAACACACCCCACATTTATATACATACCTGCCACAGTCAAACACCCAGGCACATATGGTTAAACACAGGGTCACAGTCAATTACATACACACCACAGTTACGCCTTCACGCGTCTCCACGCTACAGTTAAACACCAGCATACTGCAATCATACATCTTCATACTGCAATCAACGACCTATACATACCGCAATAAAACATCTACACACGCCACAGTTAAACACCAGCATACTGCAATCATACATCTTCATACTGCAATCAACGACCTATACATACCGCAATAAAACATCTACACACGCCACAGTTGAACACCTGCACACTGCAATCATACATCTTCACGCTGCAATCAACGACCTATACATACCGCAATAAAACATCTACACACGCCACAGTTGAACACCTGCGCACTGCAATCATACATCTTCATACTGCAATCAACGACCTACACACTGCAATAAAACATCTACACACGCCACAGTTGAACACCTGCGCACTGCAATCATACATCTTCACACTGCAATCAACGACCTACACACTGCAATAAAACATCTACACACGCCACAGTTG
>NW_014594811.1:0-651 GCF_000485595.1 Priapulus caudatus | reverse complement strand
CCTCCTCTCTCTCTCTCTTCTCTCTCCTCCTCCCTCCTCCCCCTCCCTCTCTCTCTCTCTTCTCTCTATCTCTCACTCTCACTCCCCCCTCTCGCTCGTGCGTGCGCGCGTCTGGGGGCGTTATAGAACGCGGCTGCAGCGACAGCCGTGGCGACGCGACAGAGGCAGCCTAAGGTGAACTCGACGCCCTTGGCAAAGTTAACCGTCTGTTCGTTCGTTGTGCGACAGACTCACGCACGCATCAGCATGTATTGTGTGGCTGTGTCTGCACGATGGTCGTATTTGCATGCGTGTACGTGCGTGTGCGTGCGTGCGTGCGTGTCTGCGTGTCCGCATGCGTGCATGCGTGCTTGCGTGCGTGTGTGTGTGTACGGGTGTCTGTGTGCGTGCGTGCGTGCGTGTATGCGTGCGTGTCTGCGTGTATACATGCGTGCATGCGCGCATGCGTGCTTGCGTGTTTGAGCGTATCATGTTCGTATGCGTGCGTGCATGCGTGCGTGTCTACATGCGTGCGTGCGTGCATGCGTGCGTGTCTACATGCGTGCGTGCGTGCATGCGTGTGTGTACGGGTGTCTGCGTGCGTGCGTGCGTGCGTGTATGCGTGTGTGTACGGGTGTCTGCGTGCGTGCGTGCGTGCGTGTATGCGTGTGT
>NW_014594810.1:0-651 GCF_000485595.1 Priapulus caudatus | reverse complement strand
AAACACCTTTCACCGTATCAGCTCTTGAGTCCAAAAGACCGCTTTAGCATGGCACGGGGGGTGAGCCATTATTTAAGTGATGACAAGCAACAGCGTTTAGATATTCAACGCAGCGTCGAAGCAAGTGCCCAACAGGGCTTGCCCGTGGTGCGCTTTGAACGCGCCAAACACGAACGCGAAGTGTGGTTATGGCAAGATAGAGTCAATGACAATCCGCTACAACAGCGTTTAATGGATGAAATTCAACACACCCTAGCCTCGCTGAATGTTTACATTAGGCGGGGGTATTTCAATCACTTGCCCATGACCGTGCAAGACGAAAGCGGCGAACCCCTCTGCGCCATCGACGATGCCTTGCCACAGCATCAGCCCTTAGTCATCGTCTGCATGAATGCCCCCAATGTGAACGACAGTTTTGTCCAATTCCCCGATGAAACCACGCGCGTCTTTCAACAACTCAAACAATGGTCACATCTCGCCATTGTCGATTGCAGCCAAACCATTAGCTCCTTAAAAACCAGCGTGGCGGCGTATCAACTGCGCTATCTATTACCCAAGCAAGTCGCGCCATGGTTCGCCACCCAAGGCCAAACACAGCCACACGATATTAAGCACTGCGCTATGGATGAGCTATTCCGCTGGGCCAGCGCC
>NW_014594809.1:0-651 GCF_000485595.1 Priapulus caudatus | reverse complement strand
GCATGGTGCATGGTGCATGGTGCATGGTGCATGTGCATATGCACTATGCACTATGCACTATGCACTCGCCATGCACCATGCACTATGCACTATGCACTATGCACTATGCACTATGAACTATGCACTATGCACTATGCACTATGCGCTATGCACCATGCACCATTCACCATGCACTATGCACTCTGCATTATGCCCTTTGCACTATGCACTATGCACTATGCACTATGCTTTATGCACTATGCACTATGCACTATGCACTATGCACTATGCACTATGCACTCACTATGCGCCATGTGCACTCTGCACCATGCACTATGCACTGTGCACTGTGTAGTGCATAGTGCATAGTGCATAGTGCATAGTGCATAGTGCATAGTGCATCGTGCATCCATAGTGCATAGTGCATAGTGCATAGTGCATAGTGCATAGTGCATTGTGCATACACTGTAGTGCATAGTGCATAGTGCATAGTGCATAGTGCATAGTGCATAGTGCATTGTGCATACACTGTAGTGCATAGTGCAGAGTGCATAGTGCATAGTGCATAGTACATGGTGCATGGTGCGTAGTGCAGGGTGCATGGTGCATGGTGCATAGTGCATAGTGCATAGTGCATAGTGCATAATGCATAATGCATAGTGCATAGTGCAT
>NW_014594808.1:0-651 GCF_000485595.1 Priapulus caudatus | reverse complement strand
ATCGTGTCGTGGTACCTACACTGAAACATTACAAGCTACATCTCCGCACAAATTCTAAAGAAAGATAGATCGCTACACGTAATGAACGCCCGATTTTGATACAGATATATATATATATCAAGAATAAATAATGGGAGATCTCTCATTATTTACTCTTGATATATATATATGAAAGTTCATGTAAATATATAGGTGAGATTGCTGATGAGTGTAGATGCGATATATGAATGCATACGTTGAGGACATTATTAGGTTATTTGTTACAGATTTTTACACTGTAGAGCTTCTAGTTTGGACATGACTACACAAACGTGTAAACATTTGAGGATAATATTTATCATGATTGTAGCCTTCGCTGTGTTATACGATGACTTGAACCTATACGGTCGTTATTTACGGCTTGGATATTTAGCACGATATATGTGCGCTGAGGTTTTGCATACACACGCGAGACTACGCCTCCAGGTCACGTGACGCTTCGTCGTCAGGTCGACGTATCCGCCGGATATCGCCTTCTTTCCATTCTCTCTCACGTGTATCCGTCACCCCCTCTCCAATCTTCCCTCTCTCCCCGATAACTTTCTCTCTTTTCGCTATCTGCCTCTCCATCTCTCTCCCTCCCCCCTCCTCTCTCTCTCTCTCTCTCTCTCT
>NW_014594807.1:0-651 GCF_000485595.1 Priapulus caudatus | reverse complement strand
GCGTGCGTGTGTGTGTGATGTGTGTGTTTGTGTGTGTGTCTGTGCGTGCGTGCGTGCGTGCGTGCATGTGATGTGTAGGGGATGTGTGTGTGTATGCACAAAAGCGAATGACGTGACCACAAGAACACAACAGCGGTGACGCGAGCGAACGCCGGGCGAAGCAAGCTGAAGCGGTCATCAGCAGGTGACCGGTGCGCGGGTAGCGGCTGTACGTGTTGCAGACGAGAGCGCGTCAGCTCACATCAGCGTCTATACGCCGCTACGCACAGATGCTGAACACCGATAGCATTCACACGACACTCATCTCTGCGACGCTCACAGAGGAAGGGGGAGGGCGGGGAGGAGGGGGAAGGGGAGGGAAAGAGGGGAGGGCGAGGAAGGGGAAGGGGAGGGAAAAGAGGGGGAGGGGGAAGGGGAGGAGAAAGAGGGATGGGGAAGGAGGATGGGGAAGGGGAGGGAAAGAGGAAGGGAGGGCGAGGAGGGGGAAGGAGGGCGAGGGCGGGGAGGAAGGGGAAGGGGAGGGAAAGAAAAGGGGGAGGGCGAGGAGAAGGGGAGGGGAAGAGGAGGAGGGCGCGGAGGGCTATGGCGGGAAAAAGAATGGCGAAGAGGAGGGGTGTAAAGGAGGTCGAGGAGAAGAAGAGGAGAGAGGGC
>NW_014594806.1:0-651 GCF_000485595.1 Priapulus caudatus | reverse complement strand
GAGAGAGAGAGAGAGAGAGAGAGAGAGAGACGGCGACCGACCGACTCGGGAGAGAGCAAGCTATTGAGAAAGAGAGAAATAACAATAACATATAAGATCAAAAATAAAAGAGACCAGAGATCGCACACACGGCTAGCGTGTCTGCCACCACCCACCCTCCGCCAACACCACCCCACCCTCCCCCACCCATCCCCCACCCTCCCCCACCGGTGTAAGCCTCTGATAGCAGCCATTCCGCTCTATTTACTATGCAAAACATTCTGTCAGCATCAATTAACGACGCGCCGACACCGCCAGGGGCGTGGCGGCACCCTCCTACGACGACAGAGACGGCGAGCGAGCGAGCTCTCCTTCTCCTTCTCCTTCTCTCTTCTTCCTCCTCCTCCTCCTCCTCCTCCTCCTCCTCCTTCACCTCGTCTTCTCCTCTCTCTCACTCCTCTCCTCCTCATCTCCTCTCCTCCTCCCTTCTTCATATCCTCTCCTCCTCTGCTCTTCGCCTCCTCCCCTCTCTATTTCTTCCTTGTCTCCTCTCCTCCTCCCCTCCTCCTCCCCCTCCTCTTCCTCTTCCTCCCCCTCATCCGTCATTGCATTAGTAAGACATAATGAGAGGGTATTAGTCGCATGGTTGTTTCCTCTCCCCTCCTCTCCTCC
>NW_014594805.1:0-651 GCF_000485595.1 Priapulus caudatus | reverse complement strand
CTCTCTCTCTCTCTCTCTCTCTCTCTCTCTCTCTCTCTCTCTCTCTCTCTCTCTCTCTCTCTCTCTCTCTCTCTCTCTCTCTCTCTCTCTCTCTCTCTCTCTCTCTCTCTCTCTCTCTCTCTCTCTCTCTTCGACATTCTCGTTTGAGCCACCCCACCCCACATATAGGCTTCCTCTCCCACCATAACACGCTCAATTCTCCTATCGGTTCTAGTATTCTCCTCCGATTCACCTTTATCACGTCTACGGCTTATCCGCCCCGTCCCGCCCACACCTCGCCCCGCCCCGCCCCGCCCCGCCTCGCCCCGCCCCGCCCCGCCCCCGCCTCGCCCCGCCCCGTCCCACCCCGTCTATATCTTGACTATTCCGACTACCCGGACTTTCTCGATTGCGTCTAGTTCCGCTACCTAATAACCCGAGTAAAGACTCGCTGCACGTGTAATTTAATTAAAATAGCTAACAGACGCGCGTACACACATACATGCGCATGCGATCTCATACATAAAGCCGGCGATGAGCATAAATACATTACGCGAATAAACAGCTGGCATGGGAGAGCTCACGAGGAGTCATTATGCATATACGTATATCGGAGGAGGGTGAGGAGGAGGAGGAGGAGGAGGAGGAGGAGGAGGAGGAGGAGGAGGAGAA
>NW_014594804.1:0-651 GCF_000485595.1 Priapulus caudatus | reverse complement strand
TATTTTGTGTTGTGTATGATATAAGGATATATGCATTGTTATGTCAGCTATAGAAGTAAAGCTCAAGCTTTCTAAACTACAGTTTATCACAATCCTTTTAGTGAAATTATGCAGTTGTTTTCTCGATATAATCATTATACATAGATTTGACAAGTATAATCTGCATTTCTCACTAGAATTTACATACACATGACAGTTTCCTAAATATATCTATAAAACTAAAGAACTCAAATAAATAATCATTTATAAATGTAATACATTTAATGTGTCATATAGGAATGTTACCACGATTCCAGCTCCAGACAGAACAGTAAATTTTCTAAGTGTAATAACCTGGCTCTCAACACATGCGACTGTGATACTAGGGGGCATAAAAAACTGGCAGTGGCCACCCTTATTGTCAGCAATGACGTTGGCTTGGCATAATGTTCTAGGGTTAGCTAGTGTACCCTTGGAGTAATCATTCTGACAGAATTGAGTCAGAATGATTACTCCAAGGTGTATCACAGTTCAACTTCCTCATGTATCTATATTTATTTGATCTATCATGAGAAAGTGTTGAAGTGTACAAATTCAGATAGATACAGACAATTACTCACTCAAATCTCATACCTTCTGACATACTATGTACAACGTTATCTGTATGTGACT
>NW_014594803.1:0-651 GCF_000485595.1 Priapulus caudatus | reverse complement strand
CTCTCTCTCTCCCATCGTAGGTCAGTCAGCCGCAGTAGTCAGTCAGTTATGTACCCCGAGTGGATTTTGAATGCAGTGCAACGAGCAATCTGGGACGCGCGACAATGCACGCTCGACCTGACGCTAAATGTCATGAGAAAGACACACGTATACAGCACAGAGGAGACAGGTCGCGTGAAGAGAGAGTGAGTGAGTGAGTAATAGAGCGAAATAGACAGGCACACGAGCACGCGTCCGGACGGAGGGATGAACGGGCGACAAACTGACGGACGGACGGACTGACGGACGGACGGAAGGACAGACAGACCGATCGCCAGACAGACAGACAGACCGATCGCCAGACAGACAGACAGACAGTCACAGAGCGACGGGGTTGGGATAGAGAGAGGGGGAGAGAGGGAGAGCGAGGGAGGGAGAGAACGAGAAAGAGGTAGAGAAAGAGAGGGGAAGAGAGAGAGAGCGCGAGAGAAAGAGAGAGCGCGAGTGATAGATAGATAGAGAGAGAGTGAGAGAGTGTGTGTGAGAGAGAGAGAGAGCGCGCGCGAGAGAGAGGGGGAGAAAGAGAAAGAGGGAGAGAGAGTGATAGAAAGAGATAGATAGATAGAGAAAGAACAAGAGAGAGAGAGAGAGAGAGACGAGATAGATAGATAG
>NW_014594802.1:0-651 GCF_000485595.1 Priapulus caudatus | reverse complement strand
GAGAGAGAGAGAGAGACAAACAGACAGACAAACAGAGACAGAGAGAAAGAGCTAGTAGCTTAGAGCTATACGTTAGTGTGCAGGACAGACAGACAGCCAGCTACCTATGCATTAGTGTGCAGGACAGACAGACAGCCAGCTACCTATGCATTAGTGTGCAGGACAGACAGACAGCCAGCTACCTATGCATTAGTGTGCAGGACAGACAGACAGCCAGCTACCTATGCATTAGTGTGCAGGACAGACAGACAGCCAGCTACCTATGCATTAGTGTGTAGGACAGCTACCTATACGTTAGTGTCCAGGACAGACAGCTACCCATACGTTAGTGTCCAGGACAGACAGCTACCTATGCATTAGTGTGTAGGACAGACAGACAGCCAGCTACCTATACGTTATTGTGTAGGACGGCTACCTATACGTTAGTGTGTAGGACGGCTACCTATGCGTTAGTGTGTAGGACGGCTACCTAGGGTACGAACCTCCGCAGCATGCCGGTGAGGATGCGTGATCCCCTGCCAAGCTCCGCATCCGTGTCCCGAAGCTGCAAACACGACACGAGACAACGTTAGACATACATTGTATAATACGTATAATTTAACGTATATATATATATATATATATATAAATATATATATATATATATATATA
>NW_014594801.1:0-651 GCF_000485595.1 Priapulus caudatus | reverse complement strand
TTGTGGAAACGACAACTGCAGGAGAAATTATTTTTGGCTTGTGTAACAACGTTGATCAACGTAGAATACGTAATTGATCAGTTAAGAGGAGTAATGAGGACGCTGGGAGGTCATTCGGACATGCGGGGATCGGCAGGTGCACGAGACCCACACGAACATGTCAGACACAGACGCAGGGTGCGATACTAACCATTTTGTCACCTGGTAGTCAGTCATATGGACTACCAGATAGTGGCGTATATAAAATCACCCCAAAAATACTGAAAGCTGCAAAATTGCCAGGGTTATCACATATTAATGTAAACTAGAGTCATATCATATGTGATGTTGAAAATGCATGGTAGAACTTGCCCCCTCGAGTGGTACCGATCAGTCCATTTTAGGGGTCTTGGCTCATGGACTAGACTACCAGATTTTGTAGTCTGCTAGTCCATGAGCAATTCTGGCAGTTCGCAATTTCCAGTATTCCATGAGTTTCGCGAAAAATAGTTAGTTTCGCGAATAGTGTTAATTTCGAACAAATCGCGATCGATCGCTCACCACAGCATGTTTTTAGCTGACGTTGTTCAATGCAGAATACGTAAACTGATCGGTTAAGAGGAGTCATGAGGACGGCAGGTGGTCATTAGGACGTGCGGGGAGGGGCAGGCA
>NW_014594800.1:0-651 GCF_000485595.1 Priapulus caudatus | reverse complement strand
AGAATAGGGCGGAGAGCGCGTGAAAGAGAGAGCGAAAGAGAAGAGGAGTGGAGAAAGAGAGACCGAGAGAACCAGAGAGAGAGACAGAGAGACAGAGAGGAGAGAGAGAAAGAGAGGGGGAGAGAAGCGCTGTAGAAAAACGAACCAAAAGCAGAAAAGAGAGAGAGAGAATGAGAGGGGGAGAGAGCGCGTGAAAGAAAGCGCGAAAGAGAAGAGAGGAGAGAGAGAGAGCGCGAAAGAGAAGAGAGAGAGAGATGAGAAGGGAGAGCAGAAAGCGAGGAGCAGAGAGAGAGAGAGAGAGAGAGGGGGGGTGGAGAGAGAGAGAGAGGAGAGATGAGAGAGAGAGATGAGAGAGAGGGAGAGAGGTAGCGAGTACTCACGCGCCCCCGGCTCACAAAACGGTCTGATCCCGCATCTCGAAAATAACCCCACACCCACCCAACCTCTAATGCAATAGCTGTGAATCTCTATATAACACGCTGATACGCATGCAGACTTCCTACCAGCACGTGCACCCGCGCGTTCTCATCACTTGTACACGATCGCAGCTTTCTGAGTGTGGCCGTGCGTGCAGCAGGCCTCGAATGTGTTAACGTCCCGGCACCCCGCCCTTCCATCTCCCCCTCTCCCTCTCTCCTCTCTTCTCTCTCT
>NW_014594799.1:0-651 GCF_000485595.1 Priapulus caudatus | reverse complement strand
CACGCATATACGATTGGAATAAACTATGCTGACCACCATCCGTTAAGTTCGCATCATTCTCATCAGCAAATTCGGCTTCACGCAAAACCTTCTTGTTAAACACCATAAAATGATTGTGCAACATGCGAATACTTGGCACACCTGGTGATGTTAACGGCCACGTTGCATCTAAACTTGCCTCACCAGCCAACAATAATGCTTCATCAGGATCTGGATACGTTTCAATCATGTAGTCAATAATGATCTGATTCATCCTGTTCCATACCTTCTTAGTATCTTCAGGTACTTGTGTACGACGCACAGGGCGACCTAAAGGATCTAAGATTGATTTAGAAGTATTATATATAATCGATGTATCAAACTCATTAGTATGACCGAGAGCTTTACGGTACAGCAGCAAATCTTCAGGATTTTTAAGCAGGCCATTATTGTGTTCTAAGTCATTTAAGTTTTCCGTACTATTAAAAAACTCATTGTTCGCCATACCCTCAGGAATATCTAACGGTATCGGGCGAAACGGGGTGACAATTTGTCTAGGTCCAGATTGCATCTTAAATCCTCAAAGCATTATCTATACGCCATTGTAAACCTGTATGCATGTCAGCATCCACATTAAAAATACAATGACGGTATTAGTAAATTCAATACGCT
>NW_014594798.1:0-651 GCF_000485595.1 Priapulus caudatus | reverse complement strand
GCACGCACGCACGCACGCACGCACGCACGCACACACGCACGCACACACACACACACACACACACACACACACCACTAACCCTCGCACATCTACGCGTCGATCTCGGTACACGAGACCCGACGCCAGCACCCCAGCGCCCCCTCGCCGCACGTACGTCGCACGCGGCTGTACTGGCAATAGCGAGAGCGGGGCAGCGATGGCGGGGACTGATAGAGAGAGAAGCGTGCGCGCACGGCCGCATCCCGCCAGCTGATAATGCAGCAATGAAGATGTGATGTGTATCAGAATTAGATGATAGGGAATTATAATAGATTCCCTATTATCTACTTCGGATGTGTATCGCACTCTGCGCGTTCCCACAGTCGAGGCAGTAGGCGGGCGGCGGGGCGGCATTCGGCAGGAGGGCAGGAGGGCAGGACGGTAGGCGGGCAGGGCGGTGGAAGGCGGGCTGAGGATGCCGCAGCCGATACATAGCGTCCGTGAGATTAACAGGGATAGCTTCAAAGATGTCGATGATGATGATGATGATGTTGACGATGATGCTGATGATAATGATACTGACGATGATGTTGAGTGTGATGCTGATGCTGATGATGTAGATGACCGGTTTGATCAGCGCACGTATGACATGATAGGAACGCGTCAGAGTGG
>NW_014594796.1:0-651 GCF_000485595.1 Priapulus caudatus | reverse complement strand
ATATTATTATATATTGTATATATTATTATATATATATATATATATATATATTATCTATATATTTTATAGTTTTTATTATGATCATTATTACTACTACTACTATGATATTTATATATTATTATATATTATATATATAATATATATATATATATATATATATTATCTATATATTTTTATTTTTATTATGATCATCATTACTACTAGTACTATGATATTTAATCGTCCGTCATTGTTAATCGCCATGGCAACCCATTGTTGCAGACGATCAGGGAGCGTCTGGACGTGGCGCGGCCGCGCGTCGAGGCCGCGGACAGACACGGACGCGAGGTCATCCTCGCCGCCGACCCCGAGAACAAGCGAGCGTTCGCCGACCTCGTCGAGACGCTGCGAGACGATTGGTCGAGAGTGAACAACAACTATACGAACCGTCACGAGTAAGTTGCGAGAGTGGGAGAGGGGAGGAGGAGAGGGGGAGGAGGAGAGGGGGGGAGAAGGGGAGGAGGAAAGAAAGAGGGGGAGTAGGAGGGGAGGGGAGGAGGAGGAGAAGGAGGGAGAGGGGAGAGAGGAGGGTAGAGGGGGAGAGAGGGCAGGAGGAGAGGGAGGGGGAGGAGGGTGAACGACAATTACACGAACCGACACGAGTGAGTCGCG
>NW_014594795.1:0-651 GCF_000485595.1 Priapulus caudatus | reverse complement strand
GTGGTAGAGGATTGGTGGCGGGTGGTGGAGGGTGGTAGAGAGTGGTAGAGGGTGGAGGAGGGTGGTGGAGGAAGGTGGTGGAGGGTGGTGAAAGGTGGAGGAGGGTGCAGGAGGGTGGTGGAGGGTGGTGGAGCGTGGTGGAGGGTGGTGGAGGGTGGTGGAAGATTGGTGGAGGGTGGTGGAGATTGGTGGAGGGTGTTATAGAGTGGTGGAGGGTGGTAGAGGATTGGTGGCGGGTGGTGGAGGGTGGAGGAGGGTAGGTGGAGGGTGGTGGAGGGTGGTGGAGGGTGGTGGAGGGTGGTGGAGGGTGGTGGAGGGTGGTGGAGGGTGGTGGAGGGTGGTGGAGGGTGGTGGAGGGTGGTGGAGGGTGGTGGAGGGTGGTGGAGGATGGTGGAGGGTGGTCGAGGGTGGTGGAGGGTGGTGGATGGTGTGGTGGGAGGTGGTGGATGATGGTGGAGGTTGGGGGAGGGTCGAGAGAGGGTGTGGTGGAAGGGTGGTTGAGGGATCATCCCTTCCACCCCATTTTCCTCTCTCATTCATCAATCCCTTTCCTGCCCATCTCGCTCCCTTCCTCTACCCCTGTCTCGTGGATGGTACGTGCTCCACCCCTGTCTCGTGGATGGTACGTGCCCCCCCCCCCCCGCACGCGTA
>NW_014594794.1:0-651 GCF_000485595.1 Priapulus caudatus | reverse complement strand
GATTTTACTTTTCATGGGTATGTGGATGACTCGCCTATTAAAAACTGATTGCTGGCTTTAGTCCAATATTTTATCGGGGTAAAGTTGCTGAACCAATGTCAGCCATTGCCGCCTTAAAACTTCCGTTAATTGCAAGGTATCGCACAGCGCATGAAAATCATCCGCAACCATCGGACGATGCACAAAGAGTGCGTCTGTTTGTGCATCAGGGATATCGCATTTGATTGAACTCAGCTGTTTCGCTAAGCGGATGGTTGCTTGGTATTCTCCAATCGCATTTTGTAGCTGTTGCGCATGGCGAATTTGCATTTTATGCACGCTACTTTGTTGCGCCAGCAGCGTTTCTACATCGCCAAACTTACGCAGTATTTTTGCGGCAGTCGACATGCCAATACCCGGTACGCCAGGAATGTTATCACTTTTATCTCCTGCTAAGGCGAGTTGATCCGCAACTTGCTGTGGGTAAATTCGGTAGCGTTTGTGGAAGCTTTTGCTGTTGTGTTTATAGTTTTGTTGATAACTCCACCAATTATCTTCGTCGCGAATGAGCTGCAATAGATCTTTGTCTGCGGTAATGATATTGAAGCTGGTAATGTTTAGCGCGTAGTTGCTGAGTCCAAGTACCGATCAAATCATCGGCTTCATAGTGAT
>NW_014594793.1:0-651 GCF_000485595.1 Priapulus caudatus | reverse complement strand
ACGTGGAGCAAGGCGTGACGCAGGTGCCGTGGGCGAGGATGTCGGACGACCTCGTCTCACTCGAGGACGGCGGCACCATCGACCCCGAGTCGCTGCCTGAGACCAAGCGAGGTGAGTGCGAGAGCGCCACCTGGTGCATTAGTCGACATTATTATTATCGTGCCTTGTCAAAATATTCTGATTAAACCTGAGGTAACATGGTTGTCTTGCCTTGCGTTAGTGAGCGCGATACTATCCGAGTCGCTGCCCGAGACCAAGTGAGGTGAGTGCGAGAGCGCCACCTGGTGCATTAGTCGACCTTCTGATTATCGTACCCTGTCAAAATATTCTGATTAAACCTGAGGTAACATGGTCGTCCTGTCTTGCGTTAGTGAGCGCGATACTATCCGAGTCGCTGCCCGAGGTGAGCGGGTGGCGCCACATGGTGCGGCCGCGTGAGCGACGGGTGCATTATTCGATCATCCAATCTTAATCCGTATCGTGAATATTTACGTACGACTGTTACAAGTTTTTAGCCGTTAACTTTTGCATGACTCCCCGACTTCAATACGACTTCCCCGTTGCGTTCGCGCTCTTTACTAAGCTTCGATTGTGGGCCTGAAGCCCGTTGTCAGGAATAGAATTACTCTTAACATTAGTCTTAACACTAAA
>NW_014594792.1:0-652 GCF_000485595.1 Priapulus caudatus | reverse complement strand
CACGTGAATGAATACCAACAATTTGTCCTTCGTATACTTCATCAGTATTACCAACAAGCAATTTACCGCGTTCTTGTAGTGGGCATAAAGAATAAGCAACCGCTTTACCGCGCACATTAGAAACCAATACGCCATTAGCGCGCTGCCCAATACCATCTGTTACTACTGGGCCGTAATGATCAAATACGCTATATAGTAAGCCTGTACCACGCGTCATAGAAAGATACTCAGTTCTAAAGCCGATTAAACCACGCGCTGGAATAATAAAGTCTAAACGCACACGACCTTTACCGTCTTGCACCATGTCAGGGAGTTGCACTAACGGTGGCAAAGCATTGTATCGACGGGAAGTAGGAAGGCTGATAAATATAAAGCTACTCTTGCGTGCGTGCCGTGAAGTTACAGCTTTCTTGTAACCTAATTGAAACTACTGCGTCGGCGGAACGCAGTTGGAGGGATTGAATTAAGGCTGCATTGGTCACGTCGGGCGGCGAAAGGGTAATGCGATATTCCAAGTTGAAGGGACGTTGCACGGTCATAAGAGCCCAAGCCTATACGAAAGAATAACGTGCCGATGGTGGGAAGTTGATACACTCAAGGCGCGCGCAGTGATGAAGGCGTTGGGTATGCGTAAGCAGAAGTGTAACATGAC
>NW_014594791.1:0-652 GCF_000485595.1 Priapulus caudatus | reverse complement strand
ATGAGGGTTTGCTCGACTCGGTTGCGGTGATGCAACGGTTCCTGAATTTAATCGCCGGCGAGCCGGATATTTCGAGAGTACCTATCATGATCGATTCATCGAGATGGGAAGTCATCGAAGCCGGGTTAAAATGCGTCCAGGGTAAATGCGTGGTCAACTCGATTAGCCTCAAGGCTGGCGAAGCTGAGTTCATCGAACACGCGCGCCTGTGCCAGGCTTACGGTGCCGCCGTGGTGATCATGGCCTTCGACGAAAGTGGTCAGGCTGACACAGTCGAGCGCAAGGTCGAAATCTGCGAGCGCGCCTACATATCCTCGTCGATCAACTCGACTTTGAGCCTGCCGATATTATTTTTGACCCCAATATTTTCGCCATCGCCACCGGCATGGCCGAACACAATAACTACGGCCTGGCGTTCATTGAGGCCACCGCCGAAATCAAACGCAGATTGCCCGCTGTGATGGTATCCGGCGGGCTGTCGAATATTTCATTTTCATTCAGGGGCAACAATACGGTACGCGAGGCAATCCACGCAGTATTCCTCTACCACGCCATTCGCGCTGGCATGGACATGGGCATAGTCAACGCCGGGCAACTGGCGATTTATGCCGATCTCGACCCGGTCTTACGCGAAGCGGTCGAAGACGTCGTG
>NW_014594790.1:0-652 GCF_000485595.1 Priapulus caudatus | reverse complement strand
TACTGCAGGTTAAGGAGGTGAGTGGGAGAAGGAATGAGGAGGAAGGAGGAAGGGGAGGAGGGAGGAGGAGGAGAGAGGGAGGAGAGGGTGAGGTAGGGTGGCGTGGGACGCGACCTTCAACATGGTGTCCGACTACGCTACTAACACTGGTGTACTGCAGGTTAAGGAGGTGAGTGGGAGAAGGAAGGAGGAGGGGGAAGAGGAGGAGGGAGGGAGGGAGAAGAGGGGAGGGTTGGTGGCGTGGGATGCGACTTTCAACATGGTGTCCGACTATGCTACGAACACCGGTGTCCTACAGGTCAAGGAAGTGAGTGGGAGGAGGAGGGAGAAGGAGGGAGGAGGGAGAGGTGGGAGGAAGAAGAGGCGAGAGTGGGTGGCGTAGGATGCGACCTTCAACATGGTGCCGGACTACGGTACAAGCACTGGTGTCCTACAGGTCAATCTGCCATCAATAACTGCATCATTGATCCTCCATGCATCACCGCCTCCCTCTGTCTTTCTCTCTCTCTCTCTCTCTCTCTCTGTCTCCCCCTTCTCTCTGTCTCCACCCCTCTCCCTCACTCCTCCTCTTTACCTCTCGTTCTTATCTTCCCTTCACCCCTACGCACCGCATTGATCATCCAAGTATGATCACCACTGTGCGTGCCTTCCT
>NW_014594789.1:0-652 GCF_000485595.1 Priapulus caudatus | reverse complement strand
ATCTCAGGAGCTAATAATGACAAATTTGTCATTATTATCTACTGATATATATATATATATATATCCGACTGCACATTGGCCGATGTTTTTGGCTGTGCGGTGTCTCATAATGGTAAACACGATGTCAGTGCTCTCCGTGCTGTTGGCATCAACAGGTGTTACCCCCGGCCGAGTTTACTGCCCATCGTGCCTAGTCCCGCAACTGTCACTGTGTTTGTGTCCGGGAGAGCGTTATGCGAGTCTTGGGGTGGGGGCTAAAGCCCAGAAGGCGGGTTCCCAGGATATCACTGTCACGGCTCCCGACTCTGTTACCATAAGCGCGTACGGTCGTGGCATAGGCTGCGAGGGCGCGCGACGATGCGAGGGGAGTGCAACGAACTGGCCTGACCGCGAAGACCACGTTTTTTTGACAGGTTTTAGAGATATACGGACGATTTACGATTAGAAGATTAACAGTTTATCGTAACCTTAGATAGTTATCTTGGTCCCGTATAGATATCCTTTGAGTATTGTTAGACCTACAGATGCAGCTGCGCCTGCATTGCTCAGTCAGTAAGAGCGAACATACATTCAAACTTTAAACCTATATGTACACACACACACACACACACACACACACACACACACACACACACACACACACACACACACA
>NW_014594788.1:0-652 GCF_000485595.1 Priapulus caudatus | reverse complement strand
CTTGAGTCGTGCTGCTCCAACCGGACTGAATCCGGCGGAAACTGGCTTAAAGCGAGTTGTAGCCGTTCGTTTCGATCGAACGAAGGCGCTGCTCGAGTTGCACGATATCGGCCGACGACGCGAGATACGCTTCGCGGCGGCGACGTTCAGCAGTTTCAAACCAGTTGCTCAGCTTTTCAAGAACGAATGCAAACATGATGGTGTGCTCCAAGGATTCGGTTCGGCGATCCCCGGTGGATTCGCATCAGGGATAACCCTCGTCAGGGATAACCCGTATTGTAGCGGTTGCACCGAACTTTGCCAGTGAATTGCCCGAATGCTGTGCATTCCATTCTGGAATGACCTCGGAACACGAATCGGCAACATCATGTTTTATCGACACATTTTCCAGCAACTTGGGAGGCGCACGGCAACGAGCACGTCAATATGCATCAACGTGGTGCAGACACCCAATGCGGTTGCGTCAATTTGCCTTCGTTCAGTGCGCGTGGCCGGATTCGAGGCAGTCTGCCATGCCGACCTCGGCAAGCCGCTCGATAATCGGACAGTCGGGCCGGTCGTTGCCCTGGCAATGCGAGGCCAGGTGGGCGAGCGTGTCGCGCATCTGGGACAGTTCGGCGATGCGCTGGTCGAGTTCGGCAACATGCTCGAG
>NW_014594787.1:0-652 GCF_000485595.1 Priapulus caudatus | reverse complement strand
TCTCTCTCTCTCTCTCTCTCTCTCTCTCTCTCTCTCTCTCTCTCTCTCTCTCTCTCTCTCTCTCTCTCTCTCTCGATCTCTCTCTCTCTCTCTCTCTCTCTCTCTCTCCTCTCTCTCTTACTCTCTGTCTGTCTCTCTCCCGTAACACTCAAACACACAAATTAAATAATCTGAACGCATTATCTGTTCTAACCTCTAAAACTTCTGCCCCTTATTAATACCCAATCACGATCGCAATCGCTCGCTATGACCTTGCGCCTAGACGTGCCCCTCGCCGCGCACCGTGGGCATATTGTAGGCGGTGACACCACGCCGCGGACCAGTCTATGACGCCGGCCTATCTCTGTGCTGTCGTGCACATGCGCCGCCATCACTGGCAGCGATAGGGAGCGCTGCTAGTAGTTGCCGTAGCGGTGGCGGCGGTGGCGGCGGCTGCGGCAGCGGCAGTGGTGGCGGTGGTGATGGCAGCGGTGGTGGCGGCGGTGGTGGTGGTGGTGGTGGTGGTGGTGGTGGTGGTGGTGGTGATGGCGGCGGTGGTGGTGGTGGTGGTGGCGGCGGTGGTGATGGCAGCGGTGGTGGCGGCGGCGGTTTTGGTGGTGGTGGTGGTGGCGGCGGTGGTGGTGGTGGTGGTGGCGGTGGTGGTGGTGGTGAT
>NW_014594786.1:0-652 GCF_000485595.1 Priapulus caudatus | reverse complement strand
AGTCACGAAGAAGCAATGGCCGTCATTGCTCGATTACAGGGCCTATACAAGCTAATGGCATCCATCATGTATGGTTCTGGCTTAAGGCGGTCTGAGGTGACGAGGCTGAGAGTTCAAGATATAGACTTTGCCAACGCTTGCATTGTCGTTCGTGAAGCAAAAGGCATGAAGTGGCGAAGAACTCTATTACCTAAGGTATTAATTGAAGATCTAAAGCACCAGATTGACTTCGTTTTGGCGCTTCATCAGAAAGATCTGGATGAAGGATTTGGTGAAGTCTATCTACCACACGCTTTAAATATAAAGTACAAAAATGCACCAACAAACCCTATCTGGCAATATGTTTTTCCTGCTAATCGTCGTGCTAAAGACCCGCGTTCAGATACAATGCGGCGTCATCATATTAATGAATCAACATTACAGAAAAAGGTATCTATCGCTATTGGCGATGCGCGAATAATGAAAAAGTCCGGTTCGCATACATTTAGGCATAGCTTTGCGACAAACTTGTTAAGAAATGGTGTTGATATTCGCAGCATACAGGAAATGATGGGGCACAATGATTTGTCCACCACTCAAATTTACACTCATGTCGTTGGTATTCAAGAGCGGGGAGTTGTAAGCCCCATGGATCTTTGATTACTTTGTAGGG
>NW_014594785.1:0-652 GCF_000485595.1 Priapulus caudatus | reverse complement strand
TTTGGTACTATTTCGTGTTTATTTACCATTGATTTTTTTTAGTCGGAGAGCCTGGTCCGTGGTCGGTTTAGGCCCCTACCTTATAGTGATACTGATAGTGATACTGAGTGATAGTGATACGACAACGAACCCTTCACTCTTCATCGTTACCGGTAGTATTTGCCAGTCTCAGACTCAGAGAATGCCCATTACATGATTACTTAGAATTACACAAGTCACAACTGCCTTAATCACTGACCACCTATACCTTTCTTTTTATTTTTATCACAGATCCTTCGAATGCATCTTGCTCACTTTTCTTAAGTGCAATTTGTTGTGGAATTCTTGTTTTCTTTAGAATTGTAGACGCCATGCCGAAAACGTGCGGTGCGTTGTATAGTGCCGCCCTCTATATTAAAATCGTCATATGAACATGCTGACAATGTAACCTAGCAACAGTAAAGACATGGCAAAGTTTGTAATAGCAGGTACTTACACTTACAAGTTACAGTTACAGTTACACAAAGAATTGTTCTTAGATTATTGTACAGTCTAAGAAGTTGTAGTAAAGAAGAAGAGTGCCTGACCTCGTTGAAATAAGCCAATCTTATAATATCTGGACTGTAGGCTACACTACACTACACGCCTACAGGCTACAGACTACATAACCCGA
>NW_014594784.1:0-652 GCF_000485595.1 Priapulus caudatus | reverse complement strand
AGAGAGCACCGGCAGCGTGTTGACCAAGGTGTAGTGACAGCTATATCGGTTTTGCCACATCAGTTATCACTACACACGGAGTACGGCGTATTGTGAGTCAGATAGAAAGGTCCCTGGCTTGCTAGCTTGGCTATTACGATGTCAAACATAGGTGCTATTTCGCGCACGTTGTCAATTTAAGAGCTGGACGATTGCACGGATGTGCGCCTGCATATTCGAGCTGCTGAGAGATTTTGCGAACAGAAAATCGTTACAGCTATTGAAAACGCCGCGTTCTCATGTTTCCCGCTCCCTAGTACTATCTTTCATTCTCCCTGCCTCTCTCTATTCCGCACGCGCATACTCACTCACACTCTCCCTGTCTCCCGTCTACGCCTCTAGCCTTTCCTTTGTTACGTGCTTCTATTGTTTGTTATATCGAAGTGAAATCCATTTTTAATGTGCACCTGAACCAGAGAGGGCTTCAGACGGCGTGTGCGCGTGCGTGCGCGCGTTCGTGATTGGGCGTGTCCTTGTGAGGGCGCGTGCGTGCGTGCGTATGTCCGCGTGCGTGTGCGAATGTGGGCGAGTGTGCGTGCATGCGTGCGTTCGCGTTCGCGCGCGTGTTCACGTAGCGGTGTGTTGGCGAATTCGATTCGCGTTTAGAGCTGCG
>NW_014594783.1:0-652 GCF_000485595.1 Priapulus caudatus | reverse complement strand
GTATATATATATATATATATATATATATATATATATATATATATACCTGGCCCGTGGTCATGCATCGTGAGTATAATCACCGCAGCGCGGCGTGTCTCCAAAACAGCTATACCACCTGGATGTTCCAGAAGCATTCCTCTCCCCCGTGCGCGCGCTCGAGCGAATGGGAACATACAAGATACGCATGTGACCTGGACTTGCGCACGGGGTCATGCACAGACGCGTAGGGGGGGTAAAACCTTCCGCCGCGCTGTCGGACCTTAGACTATTCAGTGACGGCGCGGTCAATAGACAGCCGCACCAAGAATGCCAGTTTCTTATCGTGATTAAAACACGTTTTTATTTCTCTCGAAAGGATATCACGTGCGAGCGTGGAGGTGCGTTCAGGACGATTGCAGGCGATGAGACGGGGTGGTGGTGGAGAGTGTACAAGGGTTGCTAAAGGTAGCGAGCGCGGACTAATTACTCTATGCGTAACTGGTTTGATCGACACGTCGGCAATTTTATCAGCAACCGCGCTTGAACCGTACCGCTCATTCAAACGAGTTGCGTGAAGTGTGACTTGACGTTTGAATCGCAGATACAGCGTGTGCACGTGTGTTTTGATGCATTAATTTGCCAGTGGTGTCATCTTTGAACGTCTGACCGAGAC
>NW_014594782.1:0-652 GCF_000485595.1 Priapulus caudatus | reverse complement strand
GAGAGAGAGAGAGAGACAGAGCGTGAGCGTGCGTGCGTTACAGAGCGAAAATTATCGGTTATCTCTGCAGGCAGCAAGGCGGCGCAGTAATCGCTCGTAACGCTCCTTGTCGTCGCTGTTAATCTGCCGACGACAAACCATCACTACCGTCGCCGTCGCCACGCCTGCCGACCATTCCCCGCAATCTACCCGTGCCGACGACTTCCCGTGCCGACGTCTCCGTGAGATCGTGCATAATTGTCGCGAACGAGTTTTCTTCGTGTCCCCCGCGATGACGAAAGAGTGATTGGGATAGTAGATGGAAGGACAGGCGAGGTTAGGGTAGGCATGGGTGAACGGTGGGGGAGATGGTGGGCGGTGGGGGAGGACTGGCAGACGAGCTGTCATAATAGTCGTCGTCGGCAGAAACTAGACCCGTGTTTTTAAACAAGGAGACGTCCGTTAACAGAGAAAGATCCGTTTACAGGGAAAGAGCCGTTAACAGGGAAAGATCCGTTAACAGGGAAAGATCCGTTAACAGGGAAAGATTCGTTAACAGGGAGAGATCCGCTAACAGGGAAAAATCTGTTAACAGGGAAAGATCAGTTAACAGGGAAAAATCTGTTAACAGGGAAAGATCAGTTAACAGGGAAAGATCCGTTAACAGGGAAAG
>NW_014594781.1:0-652 GCF_000485595.1 Priapulus caudatus | reverse complement strand
ATATATATATACCCACGCGAGCGACAGGCGACCCAATATCGCTTTTCGCTAATTACCATGGTTTCCGCTGCCCGCAAACAGCAGCAGCAGCATCATCGTGTAGCGCCGCCGCCGCGTGCGTGCGTGCGGGCGTGCGTGCCTTGTTTACCGACAGTCTGGCTGTTATTTCGTCATCGCGGAGACCGATCGGGTGACGCTGTGAGCAGACGCTGGCGTTACACGCGCCGCGGTGATACATCATCGTCAGCACCATTATCGTCGTTGTCGTTGTCGTCGTCGTCGTCGTCGTCGTCATGAATGATGGTTGATGGAGACAGCATCCGCTCACGAACGCGTGCAGCGTTAAACGTGCCGGCGACCGTCCGTACGTGTGTCCGTGCGTGCGTCCGTGTGTGTGTTCGTACGTGACTCCGTGCGTTCGTCCGTGCTTGACTCCGCGCGTGCGCCCGTGCTTGCCTACGTGCGTGCGTACGTGCGTGTGTCCGTGCGTGCGTCCGTGCGTGTGTCCGTGCGTGACTCCGTGCGTGCGTCCGTGCGTGCATCCATGCGTGCGTCCGTGCGTGCGTCCGTGCGTGACTCTGTGGGTGCGTCCGTGCGCGTATCTGTGCGTGCGTCCGTGCGTGCGTCCGTGCGTGCACCCGTGCGTGTGTCC
>NW_014594780.1:0-652 GCF_000485595.1 Priapulus caudatus | reverse complement strand
GACCGCCGACCCCGACCCCGACCCCGCCCGCCGCACACACACACACACACACACACACACACACACACACACACACACACACACACACACACACACAAACACACACACACACACACATAAAAACATCTTGTTGTCTTGTTGCCTTTCTGTGTGCGCAGCAGCGCTCCGACAGCATCAGAAATAATGAGTCCCCGTTTTTGATCATCATACATCTCACAGCACGCATCATCTGTGGTGGGACTTGACATGAAATGGTATCAGGTTCCTTTAGGAGCCAACAATAGGATTGTAAACTACAACGCCAATGTGCGCCATAACCTCAAACGCAGACGAAAGAAAGGAAATGACGTATTACATGGCTTCCATAGTAAATGCCCCAGCTTGTTAGCAAACTAGCAATACTCGAAGAAAGGGCCAACGCTGGATGAAAGCAGGAGGCGGCGATTGAATAAAACAGTGCATTTCCGTGTCACACATAAATTGTGACATAACACAGTTATACACAATGAGCAAACGTATTTAGTAAGCAAGCGTTCAGAATGTACCCCGGGAATCGCGTGGCTGGTGAATCATTGCATGAGCAACTAGAGCACTCGGAGAGCACAGACCTCCGCTAAGGCAGCTGAATTCTCTCAATGTGAAATTTTTTATT
>NW_014594778.1:0-652 GCF_000485595.1 Priapulus caudatus | reverse complement strand
CTCTCTCTCTCTCTCTCTCTCTCTCTGTGTGTTCTTTCTACCTCCCTCCCTCCCCTCCTCTCTCTCTCTCTACTCCTCTCTCCCCTGGCACGCATGGAAGTCCGGGACCACACACTCAACTCATTCCCTTTATCACAGAGAGCAATCTATCGAACACACACAGACCGCTGTGAGCGTGGAAGCCCTTGAACGTCACATAATTTATGTATCTACACATAACGTCAGGGGAAATTATCCATCTCCTCCCTTCTCTAGTTAATGAATCGGCGTCGCAATGCACTCTCAGTGCAATGAGGAGTTGCAATGCACTCTCGGTGCAATGAGGAGTTGCAATGCACTCTCAGTATCAGCGAGGGACACTGCTAGTGGATGCTGCTGATAGCGATGAGGATGCGAATTAGGCAGAGATGGAAGAGCAGGTTACGGTTCATAATGGAGGCTAGGATTTATAATATGGTTCATATTAATATAGTTCATTATAATTAATAATATGGTTCATTATAATTAATAATAGCGTTCGTAATGTGTAAATAATTCATTCACCGTGAATGGTTATAATAAGCGGAGGTAGAGGAAGAGGAGGAGGAGGAGGAGGGAAAGGAGGAGGAGGAGGGGAGGAGGAGGAGGAGGAGGTAGTGAGGAGCAGGAAGAG
>NW_014594777.1:0-652 GCF_000485595.1 Priapulus caudatus | reverse complement strand
TAATTAGTTGGGTTCGTTAGGTACGTTTTACGGGTTTTCGTTCGTTCGTCGTTACGTACTACTCCTCCGTCCGTCCGTACGACGACGAGAGAGAGAGAGAGAGAGAGAGAGAGAGCGAAATAGAAACAGGGAAGGAGAGATATACAGAGGGTAAAAGAATATATGCGCGAAAGAAAGTGTGTGAGAAAGAAATAGAGAAAGAAAACGTAAGAGGGCAAAAGGGCGCGAGAAAGAGAGGACGCGATATATATATATAGTGAGCGAGAGAGAAAAAGAGACAGAGCGAGGCGCGAAATAGGGTGCGCGAAAAAGAAAGAGAGATTGAGATCGAGAGAGACGGAGAGAGAAGGTGAGTGAGAAAAAGTGCGCGATCAAAGAGGGGGAGGGTGGGTAGAAAGGTATGGGAAGTTTATCAGTATGTAATTAGCAGCAAGATCATCGGCAAGCATGATTTACTATTCGTTGACATATTCAATTCAGTCGCAGACATTCGCTTTATTAGGCTTAGCTTCTATTTATATGTCTACCCTTTAATTAAATTTCTGATTTGCCACTTCATTATGCGTAGTTACCATTGCAGTATATATATATATATATATATATATATACATGTGTGTGTATGTAGATATATATATATATATATATATATATA
>NW_014594776.1:0-652 GCF_000485595.1 Priapulus caudatus | reverse complement strand
CTGTGTGTGTGTGTGTGTGTGTGTGTGTGTGTGTGTGGGTGTGTGTGTGTGTGTGTGTGCGCATATGTGTGTGTATGCAGCCCGCATGTGTGCGCGTGCGTGCGCGTGCGTGCGCGTGCGCGTGTGTGTACGTGTGTGCGTGCACGCCTGCATGTGTGCACGTGCGTGCATGTCCGTGCATGCGTGTACGTGCGTGCGTGTGTGCGTGTACCCCGGCACTGCCCAGCAGTAGCGTTGTCACGCCGCTCACGACAGACAGACAGACCCTCTATACATCAAAGCGGCATGCGCGAATCTATGGACCTGACCTCCCAGAGGAAACGACGGCCCGATCAAATTAGCTCATTCATTATTCTCCTCCCTAGATTGCCGAATTCGAATCTCTACGTGGACATGCATACATGCTGGGGAGACATACATGTCGGTTCAGCCTCCGAATGTAGGACACCCTGGTTGTTGGGATAGTTGTTTTAGCTCGTGGCGTCATGATCCGGTGTATATTAGATGCTGAATTAGTATGAACGTGAACTATGTGTGTGTGTGTGTGTGTGTGTGTGTGTGTGTGTGTGTGTGTGTGTGTGTGTGTGTGTGTGTGTGTGTGTGTGTGTGTGTGTGTGTGTGTGTGTGTGTGTGTGTGTGTGTGTGTGTGTGT
>NW_014594775.1:0-652 GCF_000485595.1 Priapulus caudatus | reverse complement strand
AGAGAGAGAGAGAGAGAGAGAGAGAGAGAGAGAGAGAGAGAGAGAGAGAGAGAGAGAGAGAGAGAGAGAGAGAGAGAGAGAGAGAGAGAGAGAGAGAGAGAGAGAGAGAGAGAGAAAGAAAGAGAGCGGAAGAAGGAGAAGGAGAGGTGCAGGAAGAAGACGGTGATAACAGTGCCGTCTGAGGCAAACTTCATAATATAGCTTGCTGAGGCGGAGAGTGGACGCTGTGTGTTATCACTGCGTGACATCTTTCAGACATGGTCTGTGGCTCCGTGACCAACGTGAGAGACTACGCTAGTTGTAGACGTGCGATCCGTCCCAGCATCATGAGCTAGCAGTACCGCCTCGAAGACTTCCTCTACCAGCTCATCGCACAGGCCTGCAGTGAGTAACGTCGTAGGTGGCGCTAGTGTAGTTTGTAGATGTGACAGTAGGGGGTGCTAGCGTAGTTTGTGACAGTAGGGGATGCTAGCGTAGTTTGTGATAGTAGGGGGCGCTAGCATAGTTTGTGACAGTAGGGGGTGCTAGCGTAGTTTATGACAGTAGGGGGTGCTAGCGTTGTTTGTGACAGTAGGGGGCGCTAGCGTAGTTTATGACAGTAGGGTTGCTAGCGTAGTTTATGACAGTAGGGGGCGCTAGCGTAGTTTGTGAC
>NW_014594774.1:0-653 GCF_000485595.1 Priapulus caudatus | reverse complement strand
AGAGAGAGAGAGAGAGTCTGCGAGCGCCTGCATGTATGCCCGCGTACGTACGTGCGTGAATCCATTCCCGACCGCGTATACTAGGAAATAATACATGAAACGATAAATGGCGCGCCATATCGATGCCGGTGCCAGTTTTGCCATTTCGCAGCAGGCCAATTTCTTGTCGCCACACAAATGAAATGCGCTCGCAATAACTCTTGAGCCCCTTAATTCCCGCTCGTAATGACATCATTCGGATAGTTCCGGCGCTCGCAGCGCAGCGCATGGCGCGTCGCTGGTGTCCTATCTCTTTGCAATCTCGCCGAAGCTGTTGCTTACGAGTTGACATGCTCGCAACAACGCGACCGCACAGTGACTTCGTGTGTGGCGCAGATGGCGCCACTGTCGATCTTGTCGGCCGAAATGGTGATGGTGGTCGTTGATGCAGTGCCGGTAGTGGTTGATGGGTTTCGCCGCCAAATGGCGCGCATCGGGAGGTAAAGCTACCGGGGGTTTCAACCGTTTCACGATTGATCAGCAGTGTAGATGACGGTGGCGGTGGATAATTTTTTCACTCTCTCCCTTTCTTTCTTTTTCTCTCACTGTCCCCTTCTTGTTCTGCCTGTCTCTCTTCTTCTCGTGCTTTCTCCCACTCGATCTCTCTCACTCTC
>NW_014594773.1:0-653 GCF_000485595.1 Priapulus caudatus | reverse complement strand
CGTCTTAGAA
This sequence comes from Priapulus caudatus, assembly GCF_000485595.1. NCBI lineage: Eukaryota > Metazoa > Priapulida > Priapulimorpha > Priapulimorphida > Priapulidae > Priapulus > Priapulus caudatus. The sequence goes on along the minus strand of NW_014594773.1, from coordinate 643 downwards.
AAAGGTTCTGATGTTGCCATGCAGCAGCAGGAAAAGTGGAAACAGCGTGAGCAACGTAAAAAGTTACCGAAAGAAATTCAACAGTTGATTGTGCAATATGAGGCCTTGTTAGAGCTGAACGACGCGTTGTCAAATGCTTGGCAAGAGGCGTTAAGGCCAGTGTATCAGTCGCTGGGTGATGTTGTGCATTTGTTAACGGCTAAGCCAAAGAAAATGAATAAAGTCCGTAAGGTATTTAATACCAGTATCCCTGCGCTAGAAAAATTTGTGGAAAGTTTGAAAACAGATCAAGCCTTTATGGATGTGCTGAACTAAAAAAAGACACACCGCAATGTAAAGGTGATTTTGGAGGATTTCCAAGAGCATGAACAGATATTGCATAAATCGCGTCGTTTTGATTTTGATGTGCTGATGGATGTAATAAAAATCCGCCTCAAACGAGATTAATAAACCGAGTTGAAAGATAGGAAATATACACCATTTGCAGATAGTTGCTGGATTCCTGTTGAGCACTCTTGTTTCGGTTGCGCTTTTGTCGCATAATCCGCCGCGCTGTTATTAATTCAGGAGTTATATTTCCTGAACACTATGGTGATCTGCATTGGTTCTCTCGCAGCGATAAACTACGAACCCCGCCAGGCCT
>NW_014594772.1:0-653 GCF_000485595.1 Priapulus caudatus | reverse complement strand
AGGGTTTAGGAGTAACAGGCAAGTATTTTTTTAAACAAAAAATTACGGTGCAATATCCGGAGCAAAAAACGCCTATCTCACCACGTTTTCGTGGACATCATGCTTTACGTCGCTACCCTAATGGAGAAGAGCGTTGTATCGCCTGTAAATTATGTGAGGCGGTTTGTCCTGCTTTAGCGATTGATATTGAACTGGAAGAGCGCGCAGATGGTACGCGTCGCACCACTCGATACGATATCGATATGTTTAAATGTATCTATTGTGGTTTCTGTGAAGAAGCTTGTCCGGTCGATGCGATCGTAGAAACACAAATTTTTGAGTATCACTTCGAGGAACGAGGTGAACATATTATTACGAAAGAGAAATTATTGGCCTTTGGTGATAAGCACGAGGTAGATATCGCACAACATAGATCAGCCGATGCGCCTTATCGTTAGATCTTTTGAGATATTTTCAGTTATAGACGCCATCATGTTAAGACTCCCAATCTTCAAATGGTAATGCGAAGTCAGAGGTATTAAATTAAATGACATTTGAGCAATTCATCTTCTATTTGTTTGCAACGGTAACCGTAGTGTCCGCAGTGGGTGTAGTCACGGCACGCAACCCCGTGTATGCCGCCTTATTTTTAATTTTGGCTTTCTTTACCAGCG
>NW_014594771.1:0-653 GCF_000485595.1 Priapulus caudatus | reverse complement strand
GCGCGCACACACAGACGCACACACACGCACACACACACGCACACGCACACGCTCACGCACACACACACACATACGCACACACACACACGTAGCCAGATAGCAATAGATTAGATTAGATAGCAGATAGCAATAGTAATAGATTCGATTAGATAGTAATAGATTAGATACTACTGACATTAATATTCACATTGTTTATAGTTATAACTGTTATTGTTATTGTTTATAGTTGAAGCTGCATATGTTTAATATATTGTGGGTTTACGATTCTTGATTGCAGGACGTCATTGAAAGTCTTTCATGGAGATATAAGGTGAGAATAAAACAACATTTTAATATATCATTTCGTGTGTGTGTGTGTGCGTGCGTGCGTGCGTGCCTGCGTGCGTGCGTGTGTGCGTGCGTGCGTGTGTGTATGTGTGTGTGCATGCGTGCGTGCGTGCGTGCGTGCGTGCGTGCGCGTAGATATAAGAAAAATAAAGACAGCAAAAATCAGTGAGACCACAGCTTCCTAGCAATTAATAAATAATTAGTCAATTACCTGCGAGCGAGCGAACGAGAGAGAGAGAGAGAGAGAGAGAGAGAGAGAGAGAAGCGAGAGAGAAAGAGAGAGAGAGAGAGAGAGGAGAGAAGAAGAGAAGAGAGAGAGAGAGAGA
>NW_014594770.1:0-653 GCF_000485595.1 Priapulus caudatus | reverse complement strand
ACGCGTTCATTAAGTGGACCTCCACCTCTCCCTGCTCCTCCATCACACCCTCCTCCGCTACCGCTACTGCTGCTGCTGCTGCTGCTGCTCGCTCGATGTCCTGCCATCATCGGGGGTATCGGATGACACGAAGATGCTGCCGAGAGACAAAGAGGATGCTACCGGCAGGAGGAGGGTGGGAGGAATCTGTAGGGAGGAGGGTGGGAGGACACTGCAGGCAGCAAAAAGGGGGAGGATGCTGGGATGAATCTGTAAGGAAGCGGATGGTGGTAAAATGCTGCAGAGATAAAAATCTAGAGAGATGAACGGTTGCTGTGAGAATACTGGGAAAATGCTGCGGGGGAGGAGGATGCTGGGGAGGATGCTGCAGGGATGCTGAGAGGATGCTGGGATGACGTAGGGGGAGAAGGGTGGTGGGGGAGATTCTGCGGGGAAGCGAATACTGAATGGATGCTGCGGGAAGGTGGATTGCGGAGGTTCTGCAGAGAGAACGAAACTGGCGGGATGATAATGTAGAGAGAGAGCGCGCGAGAGAGAGAGATGGGGGAGAGCGAGAGCGAGAGAGAGAGAGCGAAGGAGAGAGAGAGAGAGTGAGAGAGAGAGAGAGAGAGAGAGAGAGAGAGAGAGAGAGAGAAGAGAGAGAGAGAGAGAGA
>NW_014594769.1:0-653 GCF_000485595.1 Priapulus caudatus | reverse complement strand
ACACACACACACACACACACACACACACACACACACACACACACACACACACACACACACACACACACACACACACACAACAACACACACACACACACACACACACACACACACATGGTCAGACGATGGTGCTGGCATCGTTTCATCGCGCGCGTCGCCGCTGTGCCCGTTAGTTGCTACGTGTGTGTCGGTTGGCCGAGGCGAAAGTTTCATTAGAGGCGGAGTGGGGGGGGGGGTGTTCTCTTGCCAGATTACACTCCCGCACACAATGACCGCTTTCCATCAGCAGTGACGACTGCGGGGCTCTGTTTGCCATAGTTGCTATCTGCTTCACACGCGGAGACTAAACACGAGGAGCGGGAGAGAATTCATAAGAATGCACTCCTCCTCATCCTAGCCTCCTATATGGCTGTATTCAAATATGGCTTCGGCTGACATCTGCGGTCAACCTAGTATAGCCTACGTTCTAACTATTGACTTGCAAGAAATCGGATTTCTAGGTCTGTCCGCTGGGACGTGGTCTACTTCTTTTCTATAGACCTAGCGTTAGTAAACACTATTGCACGCTCTTACAGCACTATATTCATGCACGCTGCAAATATGAAGTGAATAAGACAAATTAGTGCATGACGTGATAAATCGCTGCAATCTCA
>NW_014594768.1:0-653 GCF_000485595.1 Priapulus caudatus | reverse complement strand
GCGACAAATCCAACATGCCCGCCGTGGTCGGACAATTCGAGCGTGACTGATTCTGATAATTCACGGGTGTCTGGCAAGGCTTCAGGGCTCATGAACGGGTCGTCGCTAGAATGCAAAATCAGCGTTGGCTTGTCGATGGTCGGCAGGAACTGACGCGAACTGGCACACTGGTAGTAGTGTTCGGCGCTGTCGAAGCCGTGAATTGGTGCGGTAAAGTTATCGTCAAAATGCCAGAAGTTGGTCATTTTTTTCGGGTCGGGGAAATCTCGGGCATCGGCATCAAACATGGCCTGTTTTTGCTGCATTTTGACGATGAGCCTATTCATCAACGAAGTTTGATAGATTTTTGCAAAACCTTGATTCATCGTTGTTGCGCAGAGGTCGAGTCGAAATGGCACTGACACTGCTATCGCGCATCTAACGGCTGGGTCGGTTTTGGCTTCACCCATATATTTGATGGTGACATTGCCGCCGAGGGAATAACCGAGCAAAGCGATATCGGTGATACCCCGTGTTTTCAGGTGTTGAATAATTTGCTGAACATCGCCAGTTTCACCCGAATGATAGCTACGTAACAGGCGATTGGGTTCGCCACTGCATCCGCGAAAATGCATGAGTACTGCCGCAATCCGATGCTGATTGCAGTAGTTTAG
>NW_014594767.1:0-653 GCF_000485595.1 Priapulus caudatus | reverse complement strand
TGGGGGGGGAAGTGCTGGGGATACCGAGATGCGAGAGGAGGGGTGGAGTGAGGATGCGGAGGGAGGGGCAGATTTGAGGGATGCTGGGGATGGGGCGTGGGAGGGGTGGGTGCGATTCATGGCGAGGATGTAGATGGGTGTGTGTGTGTGGAGGGGGAGGAACAGAGTATGTGTGTGGAGGGGGAGGAATGAGGGTGTGTGGAGGAGAATGGGGGTGTATATGGGGGAGGGTGTGTGTGGAGGGGGAGGATGGGGATGGTGAGGGTGTGGGGGGAGGATGAGGGTGTGGGGGAGGCAGGATGAGGGTGAGAGTGTGTAGAGGCCTAGAGGGAGAGTGTATAAATGCGCAGGGGTGCTGGCAGACGGACTGTAAACACACGCAGACTGCCTCCACCTCATATCTGGGTCACCGCCACGTCTTTGTCACACCGTTTCCCGCTCCCCTCCTCCCCTTCCTCCTCCTCCTCCTCCTCCTCCCCCTCCTCGTCTTCCTCCTCCTCTCCCAGCGACATTAGCATCTCACTCACGCCCACAGCCCCCACCACCAGTGCATAGCAGCAGCACACAGACACACGCACGCACGCACGCGCACGCACACGCGCACGCACGCTAGCACACACCCACGTGCACGCACGCAAGCACACACACACACA
>NW_014594766.1:0-653 GCF_000485595.1 Priapulus caudatus | reverse complement strand
ACTGCGGCAAAAATAAACCCCATCCACATGCCTAATACGTGCCCGACGAAATTATTGTGATCCATTACATTCGAATGACCAGAGGGTGTGTCCATAATAAGTAATAATGAATATCCGGCAATCGCCAACCCGGCGAGCGACCAGGTGTAGCGTGATGGCAACACTGCTGCAGCAATCGTCAGAGGCAAAAGATATAGCATCGTAAATGGGTTGCCCGGCCCGCCAGTGAAATACAGCAGCAGGGTAAGAATTACGATATCGACCACCAGCTGTATCAGAAAAGTACGTTCATCGACATCAGCAACCGCTTTTTTACACCACCATGAAATCAGGCTAAACACGGTCCATATTGTGATAGTGATGACAAGCAGCATGACCTGTAAATGCAGATCGAGATAAACGATGCCAACTACTATGGCGAAACACCATGCGGTAATAGCCATGGCGCGTAGCGCGAGTAAGCTTGCAAAGTTCTGACGGGAAGAGGATTTACGAATTCCGCTGGCCTCTTTTGGTACGTGAAGGTTCATTGGATTGAAATTTTAGTTCCTGTTAACAACTTCGTCCTGCGGCATATTGTCGCATTAGAATTTAGTCACTAGAAAAATTATCCATATAATTCAGAGTGTTATATCTGATGCGAATATAGTAGT
>NW_014594765.1:0-653 GCF_000485595.1 Priapulus caudatus | reverse complement strand
CACGCACGCACACGAACAGCAACGTAGGTTCATACAAGCACGTACGCGCACGCATGGGGTCATGTACCCGAACAGGAACCTATGCTCATACACGCGTCACGCGCACGCACACGCACGCACGCGCACAGACCCATGCGCACAAACAGCAACATAGGCTCACGTGCGACCACGTTCCCACATATGTATCTATGTACGCACGCACGCACGCACGCACGCACGCGCGCACGTATGAACACAGAGACACGCCTGATAGATTCTCAGCTCTAAACGACAGAATTACACGCAGGCGGTCTGACGACGCTATCCGTCTGTCACCCCCCCCCCTCCCCCCGCCGCCGCCGCCGCCGCCGCCGCCGCCGTCCACACTCCCACGACCTAAGTATAATCACCACCTACACGGAACGCATTACACGCAAAAGCTGCTCTCCTCTCCGGCTTTACCTTGAAGGCATCGTCATCTCCTCTACATTACACTAACGACTGCTGCTGATGTGACACTGACTACGCATCTGCAAGCACCTCATATACAACCCGCGCTAGTGTTTGGTCGCGCTGCCGGTGGCATGTGCGTGTGTGTGTGTGTGTGTGTGTGTGTGTGTGTGTGTGTGTGTGTGTGTGTGTGTGTGTGTGTGTGTGTGTGTGTGTGTGTGTGT
>NW_014594764.1:0-653 GCF_000485595.1 Priapulus caudatus | reverse complement strand
CATAGTTTACATGGTGCATAGTTTACATGGTGCATAGTTTACATGGTGCATAGTTTACATGGTGCATAGTTTACATGGTGCATAGTTTACATGGTGCATAGTTTACATGGTGCATAGTTTACATGGTGCATAGTTTACATGGTGCATAGTTTACATGGTGCATAGTTTACATGGTGCATAGTTTACATGGTGCATAGTTTACATGGTGCATAGTTTACATGGTGCATAGTTTACATGGTGCATAGTTTACATGGTGCATAGTTTACATGGTGCATAGTTTACATGGTGCATAGTTTTTCCTCTCATAGCTTATGTTCATGTTCGCTTTTCGTTTCGTTTCTCATATTCAACGATTTATATGGTGCCTATACGTATACGCGCAATTCACATAAAATAGTAGTCAGTTACTTATCTGAATCTCAGAATTACTTCTTCTATACGATGATTGTGGTGCAAAGACGAGAACGCAATAGGATGCCAGTAGAAAAATGTCGTTTGCTGCGTTCGATGGAGGCAGGCTTAATCTTTAATTCTATAGCTGCCAGTTTCCTGTATTATGTAGACAGAGCGATGGGACCGCGAGGGAGGTGGAGGGGAGGGAGCGAAAGAGAGAGAGGGGGAGAGAGGGAGAGTGATAGAGAGAGTGAGAACGA
>NW_014594763.1:0-653 GCF_000485595.1 Priapulus caudatus | reverse complement strand
AGTCTCCTGTGTGGTTATCCCCCATCATGTATCGCTGCCAATTTCGATTGTTGGCGCGTCTGCAAAGCTTGTGCAAGCAAGAGGAGGTCGCGGGAGCGGGGGGAGGAGAAGCACGAGGCTGCAGGGAGGTAGGGCAATAGGTGCTGAGATTTAATGAGCGGTACAGCTACGTGGGAAAGCAGAAGGTGAGGGCCGGGGGCAATATCTGATGGAATAGAAAGAGCAGTGAGTGTGGCAGTAAGTGTGGCAGTAAGCAGTAGTTGTAGTAACAGGGGTAGAGAAAAGATCGGAAGAGGCACCTGACAGGAGAGAAGTAGCATGCGTGTATGCATGTAGACAGACACGCACGCACACGCGCGCACGCACCAGGCAGCCACCAGGCACTATAATCTGTGTTGGCGAGGGGCGCGCGCTGAGTGCATGTACATATACAGCAGATCAGGGTGTGAATCTATCGACACTGTAGCGGGGGTTGTGTGCGTAATTAACCACGGGTCCCTCCCTCCCCCGCGCGCGCTCCCTTCTTCCCTCCCCCACGCTCCCTTCCCCGCGCTCCCTCTCCCGCGCTTCCTCCCTCCCCCGCGCTCCCTCCCTCCTTTCCCCGCGCTCCCTCCACGCGCTCTCTCCCTCCCTCCCCCGCGCTCCCTTTTTTT
>NW_014594762.1:0-653 GCF_000485595.1 Priapulus caudatus | reverse complement strand
CAGAGTAACTTGTATCACTCCATAACTCACTTGATCTATCGTTTGGAACTGTTAAGCCATTTACACGCAACAGTTCATAAGCAAACACCTGACAGTTTGCCCCTAAGGAGAGGTCGGACTGATTACTTACTCCAGGAATCCTTTCGGTGTTATATTGAACCTCGAAAAACCCCTTGGGAATGTTTATTGCATACATGCACTATCTCTTGATATGGGGAGCCTATTCGCGCGCCATCGCTTGTACAACAAACGGTTCAGCTCGTGGCTTCTCGCTGTGTTCGAATCACGATCTAACCATATTCGTTGTGTGTATTATCACTTGTCTACGGTGTATGGGTCTTCAGCCAAAATGTACGCCCGCAAATCAGCTTTACGCGGGTGACTATTAATCCACTGCCTGATGTCTTTAACTCTTTTATATGATTCTTCGCCAAATCTATCCTTATATATCTCTGAAAACGTAATTTCAGCATTTTTATCGCGAAGTGATTTCTGCCATTCAGTGGTGAAAATCTTATTTAAAGATCCTGCCAAATTTTGTTCCTTCAAATATTCCCACTCACCACTATCTAACCAAACCCCGCCAATATTCGGACTATAATCTAACCGATGTTCACTATTATTGGTAACCCTATATTTCTGCATAATCGTGC
>NW_014594761.1:0-653 GCF_000485595.1 Priapulus caudatus | reverse complement strand
AAAACATGACTGGCGAAATAAACTTAGGCAAATTACTGGCATCCATGTCTCCAGTACTTATTGATGGAGAGTTTGTATTTTGCTCTTTTGAGAATGCTCGTTACGGAAATCATTTAGACTTAGAGCCGATAGCCGCTGTTACAGAAAGTGAAGGCCTTACACTTGTCATTCCAAAATTGAAAGCAGATGAGCACGAACTGACCTATGAGTCAACTTTTAAAGGCATTACATTAAAGGTTCACTCTAGCCTGGAAGCAGTTGGTTTAACAGCCGCTTTTTCAAGTAAACTTACCGAGCATGGAATAAGCGCAAATGTGATTGCAGGTTATTTCCATGACCATATATTTGTGCAGACTCAGTATGCAGAAAAAGCAATTGCCGCACTTGACGAACTTGGTGCTAACAAGTGACTATGGTTATAAGCTCAAATCAATATTGATTTAATACGTCAATGACGTATACTTCAAAGTATGGTCATTATTGAAACATCTATCTTTACTAAACAAATCAACTCACTGTTAAAAGATGATGATTATCGAGCTTTACAGAATTTCATTGTGGAAGTGCCAAATTCTGGAGATATTATTAAAGGCAGTGGTGGTATTCGTAAGCTCAGATGGCAAAGTAGCGGACATGGAAAAAGAGGAGGAGCC
>NW_014594760.1:0-653 GCF_000485595.1 Priapulus caudatus | reverse complement strand
TAGGCGTAGCCAGCAAGTGATCAATATCCACTAACATCGTCGCCATCATAATCAGGTACGATTGCCAAAAGTTACCACGAAACAATATGGCTGCCGCTATCGCGGGTAAGATAAAATGATACGCTATATGTAAAATACGTCTCCACCCTTAAAATTATATATGGCTCGACAGCACCAGCACCCCCAATATTCTCCTCTGCCGCCCATCAACTTTTTTATACAACTATTATACACATTTGCAACAAAGTCCCACTTCAATGTCGAATCAAGGGGATCTATAATAATAGAAGGGCTGAATGAAAAAAGGGGATCACCCACTAGAAATTACGGTAAAGGAAACGAGTATGAGAAAAATAGTAGGCCATAAATCATGGTTGATCACAATCAGCAGTACCCTACTGCTTAGTACATCGCTATTTGGTATCAGCGGATGCACAGACAATACACGCGTTAGGGGATCGATTGTGACGCATAGCCCTGGGTATTATGATTCTGATTACTTCTATTACCCTAGTTCTCGGATATACCTTCACAGCTCATCCCGTAGTTATTATTTTCGGGATGGATCAAACTGGCGGCACGTAAAAAAGCTCCCCCGCCATATAAAGCTTCATGGTAATCGTGTCCGAATTAGAGCCAATAGGAATAAACCC
>NW_014594759.1:0-653 GCF_000485595.1 Priapulus caudatus | reverse complement strand
GTGTGTGTGTGTGTGTGTGTGTGTGTGTGTGTGTGTGTGTGTGTGTGTGTGTGTGTGTGTGTGTGTGTGTGTGTGTGTGTGTGTGTGTGTGTGTGTGTGTGTGTGTGTGTGTGTGTGTGTGTGTGTGTGTGTGTGTGTGTGTGTGTGTGTATCTGTGGGTGCGTGCGCGAGTGTGTATGTAAGTACTATAGCCGTGGCGGCCGTAGATCGCTCGCCACGCCGAGACACACACCTTTTGGCTTTGGGTTGTTCACGTGCAAACCGTTAGGACCCCGCGGCCATCTTGGAGCGTTATGGGCGACGGTGCCGGACAGCGTGACGTCATCGGCCGGTATAGATTGTTGCGGCGATATCGCGTGCACCGCGCATGCGCACAGAAATAGTATCCGGGTAGACGTTGACATAATTCTATCTGTGAGAGAAGGAAAAAATACGACGACGATGATCGAGTGTCATATACGGAACTTGCCCGCGCAAGCTCACAAGCAAGCTACCTGTCACGATTCACAATTGCCAACGTGACGTCGGTCGGTTATGCCGCGGCTCGAATGTCTGCTGCTGGTTAGTGACGTAATATATATATATACATATGTCACTTCACGAACAATTACTATACATATATATATATATATATATATATATATATACGTACT
>NW_014594758.1:0-654 GCF_000485595.1 Priapulus caudatus | reverse complement strand
CCCTAACCCTAACCCTAACCCTAACCATAACCCTACCCCATATCCTTGAACCGTACAGACTACAGTTGCGCAGGAGTATATTATATATAATTTATAAATGATAATGATAATCTCTTGGACTTTGAGGAGTAATCGTATGGACTATGGAGTCATAAAGCTTTAGGGTTTATGAGCTCTTGATATGTTCATGCTACGCACTGTAGTCTACAGACTACAACACTTCACAACTTTACACAGGTATTTATAGCTGTTTTCTCAAAGTTTAGCATACTGGCGGTTTTAGTTTTCATAATGATGGTTGCTTGCTTTATGTGTGCTACCGCGCAACTGACTCTTCATGACTAAAGCCTTTGAGGCGCACATAACACCAGCACATTAATTAACACGGCCCCCCCCATGGTGTAGTTACGAAAGGTGTGGAACGTGCTTCAAAAAGATAGGGTGAGTATGTCCCATGTTGAGTAGTATAAGTGTATAAAAAAAGGACCCGCATCATTTTACGTTATGGGATAAAATTTTTGGTCACATCAGATATGAGAACCATTGCCTTGAGATTTATACAACCTCTAATGCGGAGATGGTGACTCATAGCTGCGGCCAGCGATCGATGGGTATAGTACTAGAGACTTGTATAGACAATATACTATACACTGC
>NW_014594757.1:0-654 GCF_000485595.1 Priapulus caudatus | reverse complement strand
GTGTGTGTGTGTGTGTGTACGTGTGTGTGAGTGTGTTTGTGTGTGTGTGTGTGTGTGTGTGCATGTGTGTTTATGTTTGTGTGTGTGCGTGCGTGTCTGCATGCGTGCCGTACTGTGTATGTGTGTATGTGTGTGCGTGTGTGCGTATGTGCGCGTGTATGTGTACGCGTGTGTGCATGTGTATGTCTGGGTGTTTGCACGCGCGCCTGCGTGCGTACATATACGTGCATGCGTGCAAGCGCGCGCGTGGGACGCCTGGAATTCTACTTCGAGGTTGCATTTCGAAATGCTATTGTTCTGCTGAGAACTTACCAAGTCCATTATTCTAATTCTCGCATATTCCTTGATCTATTATTACTCGAATTACGAAAGTTAATCAGAGACGCTCATTAAAATTCCGCGGAATGAATGCGCCGCCTTATAGAGAAACTTATCAATTTGCCATTGTTTGCGATAAGTCGCAAGTACAACTCAAGTATCTATGGAAACGCGTGCCACGTTGCACGTTGCCACGTGTCACTCTATGACGTATGCCGTGGACGGTTTACACGCGGGGCGTTGTATTGCAGGTTTACGTCCTGTACGTCATTCCGTCTCCGACGCAGACGAATAAGTCCATGTGTAAAGGGACATAGACCTTCTCTCTCTCTCTCT
>NW_014594756.1:0-654 GCF_000485595.1 Priapulus caudatus | reverse complement strand
GGTTTTAAACTCGCCCCTTTGCTTTCAATTTACTTTACGATATTCCAAAAATCAACCATTGACCGCTCTTGTCGATCTAACTTTGTTACCACTAACACATCGCCACCATCCACATTCGCCATAATGCCGTAAGCCGACGCACTGGAACGATTAGCAAACTTATAATACGTATCCGCCAACTGTTGACGGCCTTGGCGGATATCAATAAACGCAGACAACATCTCCGAACGGCGAATAGCATCAAGGTGATAATTAAGATTCGTCAGGCTTTGCGCCTCACGCGGGGCGACAATCCCCAATTCCTGATCCGAATTGCACGCCAACAGCTTCAAAAGGAACAACTCCTTAATCGCCGTTTTACCCATCCGCCGACTGGAAAAGTCCAGCGTCATGCTGTGCTGATCCATCTCCGTCGACTTGAGGATCTGGATCGCGTCCAACTCCACGTTGTGAACATGCTTATGCCACAAAAAATGGTCATCCTTATACCTAAGAATTTCCTTCTGGGCAATCCCCTGTAACTCTATGCGCTGTGCGCCACTGATTCGTTTAGCCATTGCCGCAATCTGCACTACTGGCTATAAACAGTTGTTAATATTACAGGCACAAAAAAGCCCGAAGATATCGGGCGGTGTAGTTTATAGGGTTTTAACG
>NW_014594755.1:0-654 GCF_000485595.1 Priapulus caudatus | reverse complement strand
GCGCGCGCGCGCGTGTGCGTGTGTTTGTGCGTGTGTGTGCGTGTGTGTGTGTGTTTGTGTGTGTGCGCGCGTGTGTGTGTGTGTTTGTGCGTGTGGGTGCGTGTGTGTGCGTGTGTGTAGCTGTGCGCTCACTGACAAGTTCACAAAGTTAAGACAACATCGACTACACGAGGGAAGGAAACCGCATGATCCCATGATGACAGATCGCTACTCGCGCTCCGCACTAATGTAAAATATATAAAAAAAACTACTGCGCGTCTTCTACCTGCTCTTCATTGCTTCACAGACCGGCCCAATCTGAAGAGGAAGAAGTTGGTATGGCGAGTACATTGCCACTACTTAGACATTCTCGTGCATGCTGTTCACAAGAATCACGCCAGCCAGCGTGATCGATCCGAAATCGTCGTCGAATTGCTGCAGGTGGGGTGTACAATGAAACCAATGTTCGATGCGTTACGAATGTTAAAGTACATTAGTGTCTATATACCTTGTAGTTTATATATATATATATATAATATATAATTGAAAATTTTAAAAATATTAATTAATTATCTATTTATGTTATAAATGTTAAATCTTTTATAATGTTTATATAATTATAAAAAATTTAACATTTATAACATATAAATAGGAAATTAATTAATATTTTTAATA
>NW_014594754.1:0-654 GCF_000485595.1 Priapulus caudatus | reverse complement strand
CAATGTAGGTTTTCGCATTTTTCGAGCCGCCAGGACTCATTAGCTCTTTATTCTTTAGTGTTAAGGCGTCATTGTTACGGCATGATTGTTACGGTGTTACTCCGCTTCATGATAAAATAACACCACGCTATAAACCAAGAGACCTCAATGACACACCCCATTCGTATGACCGAATACAGCCACGGTTCTGGCTGTGGCTGTAAGATTTCCCCCGCTGTTTTAGACACCCTGCTGAAAACCCAGTTGCCTCGCTTGGTCGATGAGGCTTTATTAGTCGGCAACAGCACGCGGATGATGCGGCGGTGTATGATTTAGGCAATGGCACGGCGGTGATCAGTACCACGGATTTCTTTATGCCGATTGTCGATGATCCTTTTACCTTCGGACAAATTGCCGCCACCAATGCGATCAGCGATATTTACGCCATGGGCGGCAAGCCGATTATGGCGATTGCTATTTTTGCATGGCCGTTGGATAAACTGCCCGCTGAAGTCGGGCAACAGGTGATCGAAGGGGGACGCAAGGTGTGCCAAGATGCGGGTATTTCCTTAGCGGGTGGTCACAGCATTGATGCGCCTGAGCCGATTTTTGGCCTCGCGGTCACAGGCATGATTGCCAGCGATCACATCAAGCAAAACAGCACGGCGAAGGCGG
>NW_014594753.1:0-654 GCF_000485595.1 Priapulus caudatus | reverse complement strand
CGCCATCGTGGCCAGGTCAAATGGGCTTTGCCTATGATTGGCATTACTTTATTGCTGGCTATGGTCTGGTATTTACGCCCGGCGTCTATTGATAGCAGCCAGGTCGTGAGCGACCAGCAGATGCAAACGGTGGTTAATACCCGCTGCACGGCCTGTCATTCTGTTTCACCGAGCCAACCCGGTTTTGCTACGGCTCCGCTCGGGCTGGTGCTGGAAACGAGTGAACAAATTAAGCTAAACGCGGCTCGAATTGCTAGCACAATACAATCTCGTTACATGCCAATCGGTAACTTAACTGGCATGACCGACGAAGAACGTTCACTGGTGGCAGGCTGGTTCGCGCAGATCCAGCCGGAGTAATAAAGTATCAATACCTCACCCACGCCGTTGCTCAATAGCGATTGTGATATCGTCGTGCGCGCCAATGTGCTGCACTTTTTTGATGACCCGGATGTCGCCGATAATGCCTGGCAATTTATCGAAGACGGCTTGTTAATTTTAATGCAGGGCCGAGTTGTCGCTTTGGGTGAATACAAAACCTGGATCGATTGTCTGCCCGATGGCATTGAGCTTTATGATTACTCCGGCAAGCTGGTCATGCCCGGCTTTATCGATACGCATTGTCATTACCCACAAACGGAGATGATAGCGAGC
>NW_014594752.1:0-654 GCF_000485595.1 Priapulus caudatus | reverse complement strand
CTCTCTCTCTCTCTCTCTCTCTCTCTCTCTCTCTCTCTCTCTCTCTCTCTCTCTCTCTCTCTCTCTCTCTCTCTCTCTCTCTCTCTCTCTCTCTCTCTCTCTCTCTCTCTCTCTCTCTCTCTCTCTCTCTCTCTCTCTCTCTCTCTCTCTCTCTCTCTCTCTCTCTCGCACTTACTCTCACTACATCCATATCGATCTCTTCGTAGCAACATCAGATTGTCAACGTTGGCAATACATCTAAGAATAAGATCGCCGACAAACCTAACTATTACGTAAATACCACTTAAGTTACAAACGCATCGAGCGATGCACACACATCTCGACTCTACACAAGGCTGACAGCCTGACTCCCAGGACAGCTGTGTCGTCGGGATGTGGCGACCATTTGTAACCAGGCAACCTGGTTGACACTCGACAAAGATGTCCTCTAAATAATGCATGGACATCACTAAACCAGCACGCACACATCCGGACATATATATATATATATATATATATAATACGATAAGTAAAAACACACGGACACCCTTGAAGAGATAAGATAAATTTAAAAATAGAAATAGGTGTCAAAATTTTTTATAAAAGTTTTAGTATATAATAGTATATATTTAGTATATAAAATATTTAAGTAATAGTTTCCTAGAAACAAGAAGG
>NW_014594751.1:0-654 GCF_000485595.1 Priapulus caudatus | reverse complement strand
GGCTGCGACGCATAATTAGCCTGGAAATGGGGCGTTGCCAGAAGATCGCACCGCAGAGACAATAGAAACACTGACAGTCTGTATGACATGAAAGAAGGTCAACCTCCGGTTCAGCTACAACACATGTGATCTTCACAAAAATATATTGCAAATAAAAAAAAAACAATTTATTTTTCTATCTTTATTATTTTTATTTTCTGTCAGGCTTCGCGCGACCGACCCCACAGCACCCGCCTGTTAGAGGACCTCTATGACGGCGTCGCGGGGTCGCGAGTTAGAGATGGCGCCCTTGAGGCGAAACGCACGTATTATCTTAGAGCGCACCCCCCTGATTTTAAAAGGTGCGGCCCTTCTTTTCATGGCTCACTGATGCGGCCCTCGCTTTGAAAAGTTTGCCTACCACTGCAATAGACGGTAGTTATGGATGCAATAGCTACACGGTAGTCGTGGATGTAATACCAATTTGTCATGAATGTAATACTCATCTATCACGGTTTCAATACTCATTTGTCACGGAAGCAATACTCAACAGTCATGGATGCAATATTCAGCAGTCATGGATGTAAGCCTGATCAGCCGAGTGTGCAATACTCAGCAGTCATGAATGTAACACTGAGCAGTTAAGCGTGTAACATGCTGTAATCATAGATGCAA